>NW_026109027.1:0-124123 GCF_024516045.1 Bombus affinis | reverse complement strand
CCTGGAAAGAAAAATGCGTAGATAAACATCTCAAAAGAGATCCAAGTCCAAGGAGGGATGCTGATTATTTGAAACAACCAACCTTCCAATACAAACACTGTTCCGTTGCTGCGATAAAAGACGATGTTACTTTAAGTAGCAAGAGGACGCACGGCACCACAGACGAAATCATGAGTGAAAAATCTCCCGAATCCCCAGCCAAAATAAACAACACAAATATCAAAGAACTTTCAGAAGAGGCAGAAACTAGGAAATTGAACGACGAAACGAAAGGCGACGTTTATCCCCTGCCTAATATCACGGTTGACTCGGCAAGAATACAAAAGCAAGGTTCCACGAATTTTGTGAACGTTTCAAATATAATACGAAAAGAGATAGCGAGCGTATCACCCTCAAAAACTTCTATAAAACCATCAGAAAGTAACTTTATCGAACTCAAAGTCAAGCCATTAAATTCTAAGAAAACTCAGAGTATAGAGAATAAAAGTATAACCATCCCTAAACCCAAAACAGAATCTATAAGCAAAAGGGTTTGTAATAAAAATTCAAAGAATAATTCTAAATTTACTGAAAATATTCCTAAACGTCCCATACAAGTAATTAATAAATTACATATAATAAGCACTTCCAGTGAACCTATTCATTCTAAAAAAGTAGAGAAAACTCAACAGGTTGTGAATAAAATAAATAAAGAAGGAAAAAGGGTGACCGAGGAAAAGAATTCTAAACATATTCTGGCTGGAAAAACACGAGTTAAACGGGCTCAAGGAAATCGAAAAGAAGAAAATAGAGAATCACCAGTCGAAGGCGCATATGAAACCTTGAGTAAATACGCTAGCCATTGGATTACAATTGGAGTAAAAATACTTCATTGGTTACAATACCTAGTGTCTGATGTAGCCAGCAAAAATGCTGATCTAATGATTCCTCTTGGAAACTATAGATGGTATCATACTATACTATATCCAAAATATTTATGGTTTAATATAGCTATGGCATTTACAAGACTTCGTATTTTGAATGCTATTGGCGAACAACTTGATAATTGGTTCGGTGATAGTAAACTTGCGTCTTGGCGCAAAATAAAAACCAAAATGAAAAAAAGGAAGAAAGTAGTAATTAGATACATGGTAGTCTTGAACCCAATGCAACAAAGGTTATTAGTTCGCAAGGAAAATGGATATATACTAACGATTCGAGATTTACACGAAAGAATAAAATTCTCCCCACACGAACTAGTCTTTGGGCACTTAGCCAGAGAACCTACTGGCGAGATGATAACCGAGGAGAATATGGAACCAACATATGCAGAGTATCTCAGAGACCTGTTCGATAAAATCGTCACCGTTCAACAAATGGCAAGAGAAAATCTGATAAAATCCAAATTAAAGTCAAAAGAATACTATGACAGACGAATCAACCCGCAAAATTTCAAAATAGGAGATCTAGTATATCTATTAAAGGAACCCAGAAGAGGAAAATTTTCCGACCAATATTCGGGACCGCATAGAGTGTTAGAAATTTTAGAAAACCAAAACGTCATGATTGAAGTGAAAGGGATTCCGCGAACAGTGCACTTAAATAAGTTAAAATTAGCGCATAACCGAAATAAACAATAAACGAAACGTTTTCAGAAGGTAACACAGTACAGTAGTATGTAGTGTAGTGCTGCTCGTCGAATAATGCGGATAATGGAAACCTAAAAAGAAAAGGAAATTACTATGTACTTTCTAAACATTACTCAAATATAAAATGTATTGATTCAATAAAGTGATTAAAACGGTGAAAGTGAAAAGTACCTTGTGAACAATTAACTATTGTAAAAGGAAGTGTATATGCAAAGACATGCCATAAGCCCATATTCGTAAAACATAACGTATGACAGCCATCTGAAACAAATGGAAGAATTAACCTCAATTACCTTAATACAAAATATAATAGTACTAAACGATTATAACAATATCGTGGTTAAACCAAAGTAAGTGCGACACTGCTTGTCGAATAGTGCAGATAGTGGAAACCTAAAAACAAAAGAAAGATTACTATTTGCGTTCTATAAAACGTGTTAATTCAATAACATAATTAAAGACAGTGAAAGTAAAAAGTACCTAGTCCACAACTAGTCATTGTAGAAGGAAGTGTACATGCAGGAATTCCGCAGAGATAAATTATGGATCCACTCCGTAGAACATAGAATACGACTGCCAGCTGAAACGAATGCAAGAACTGGCCTCAATTGCCTTGACATATATGAAAAGAAATAATACTATTAAAACTTACAACAAGATTGCCAATTACGTCGGGTAGGTGTCTTGCGTGAGCGACGTAGCGTGTAGACTTGCAGAATAAAGACGAAGTAACTATGAACAGTAATAATATAGTGTACAAGTTCTAATCTATAATACATGAATTAGTCTCGACTTACATTACATGATTATTATTATACCTCACATATAGAAACAGATTTGTAATGCACAATAGCGGTCGCTCACACAATGCACTACGTACATATTGAATTAATTAACTAAATGATATGTTTATACTCACAAATATAGGATGAATAAAGGTATCTGTAGTAAGTATTTTGAATATAATGAAAACCGGATGATGCCTTACACACGGTAACGCAGCATCGAAGGAATAGGATTTGAGAAACTACAAACGGTAATAATTCAATAAACAAGTTTTAACCAATAATACATACATTAGCTCAAAAAATTATACTATACAAATATGAAATAATAATAAATCACTAATAATAAATCACATAATTACTAAGTAACAACAGATTAATAGGGAAGATATAGAAATAGTTAATAAAATAGAAATAGGCTAGAAATTAATCAAGATAGATTAGCCGAGCATTAATAATCAAACATGATTAAAATTAGGAATTATCATATTGTGTTAAGCTATTACAGCATTACTATATTAAATTACGTATAAAGAAATAAGGTTATACTACACAGTGGTGACTGGTGACACTATGCACGCATTAGATTAAACCAATTAAACAAAAGCTACATAAATATAAACTTCCTTATAATTAAACAGTGAAACGATTCTATTAGTAATTAATATTTTCGACAACGATATAATCCACACGCTATTACATTAAAATAACACACAGTATATATACACATATTACAACAAATACAAAACAATGTTAAATTAAACATACACATTACGACGAACACAAAACTAGACATTGACACTTCACTAGATCGGAGTTGAAACTAAGTAACAAAATAATTATTACAATATCAAACAAATTTACAAAACACCACACTCTTATTTAAGACGTACACAAACATCCATTTTGGAAATCCGTCGCGAGCGTGAAGCAGTTCTCACGCATGCGCAATGAACTACATGCAATAATCATACATACTAAAATAAATACAGAATAATATTATTCCCACTTCAATTATACGTCAACTGCTAAAATAAAGTCACAAATAATTAACAAATAAATAACAAAACCGCATGAATAAAATTCACCATATACTAGAGACATTCATGAACGGCCATCTTAGATTGTCACGAATAGGGAATAGTCCTTACGCTCGCGCAATGAAGCACATATACATAAGTAATATTAATTTTATTTGAATTACACGTCACCTACTAAAATAAAGTTAAAAATAATTAACAGATAGATAATTAATTCGATATTGGCAAAAGTCATCACATATTAGGGACATCCACCACCAATCAACGCATGTATGTAGTAACTTTAATACCTTACAAATAAATTATATTTCTAATAAAAAATAATAAAAAGACGGGTACGATAATCTAGACTTAGGCTATCGCGACCCATATGAAGACCCTCCAACACGTTTTTATGCACACAAATCCAAAGAGCGCGTTGTAGATTGTGTGAAATACAAATAACAAAACTCCAACCCGCGATATTTTGTCTGCAATGCATAAATGTCAATCTTAACACGACACAATAACCCCAAAGAAATCTTTTGATGTAAGGAATTGTAGTTCGCGCTGTTGCCCGTTAGGATGGACCAACAACCAATCGCAACTATATCTGCTACGATCAGTCAAATTTCCTTCGGAAATTTGAACGCCAAGGGCGGGGGTGTCACGTCCCGCGTTCCGCACGTGACGCCACGAACCAATAACTTATGAATAATTAAACAGGACCAATAATAATAAATTAACTAATAACTAACCAATCAAAATAAAAAGAATTATACGACAGACAATCAAAATGAAATAAATGAATCAATAAGAAGAAACACTACAACCAATCAGCAATGACATATAAAATACAAATAAAATGAAATAATTAAATGAACCAATAAATAAAACAAGCCGCGATTCAAATGTATGAGATTTCTCTGCGAAAACACATGTATATACACACACGTGTATGCATATCTGTGTGTGTTACCTACTTCGTGAATCTGAATAATTGGTAATCTAATAAAATATAAAAGAAATAAAATATACTACACTACATCAGCATTCTAATGAAAGTGAAAATTGTATACAAGATTACTCTGCGACACACACATATATAGATATACACATGCGTACGCGTATCTTTGGGAAAAATTCATAATATATATATATATATATATATGTATGTATACGTTATTAAACCATTAAAACGCAAAGAAATAAATATATAGATTTACATTTCTACGAACCTAGAGAATTATATACGAAATCCACATTATGGAATATTCAACCAATTAACGATCCGAGAAACAATGAGAATAACAATACGCGCACATATACATATGCATATATATATTTTACATAATGGAAAATTACATTGTGAAATGTATATATATATATACACATATTATTATATCGAACAACTACTCATCTAATATACAAAACCACCTTGTAAAAATTACATTACTGAACATTCAACTAAACCAACTGAAGATTTAGTATAATAATATATAATAATATAATAATATATATATACATAGATATGTGAAATAGCGTTGTATATAACCGGAAACAATACAAATGTCACACGACTTCTTCAACAACTTCGACTCTTCGTTCCTGCCGACAACACCTCACACGATGACTGCGTCTTCTAGGGCCACTTACGGATTCTTTACAATTCTTCTTCTTCTTGCACTGAAATATCATATGCAGTGAATAAAACACGAAAGAAGCAGGATGAACTAAATAAAAGAAATCATAACAAGATACACACCGAGACAATCCGCATGGGAACCTCTGACAAAGTATCTATCATTAAATGCATAATATTCAAGATGCACAAACCTCATCTGGAAGTCGACACCACTCACAGCGTGCCAATGCAAGGGAGGAAAACGAATGAAATTGCATTTCGTGAAGACGTTTCACCACTTTCCATAGATCAGAAACTGGAGTTACACAACTAATAACCTAATAACAAGAAAGTAATATAAAATATACACGATTTAATATATAGCAAATATGGACATATAAATCTACAAGGAGCAATATATATCTCATATTGTCAAATAAAACCAAATTGTCAAAAGATCATCAGGACACGACGCCAACGAAGGTGCCACTGTGCCTATTTGGATGGAAAACCGCCACTTCAGCATCATCCCTCGCACATATTCACACACGCACGTCGATCACGTCATCTCGTACCATTCACATATCTTCTTCCTCTTGCGCTAAAACAAATTCACAAGTTTAAGGAAACAAACAACATGCGAAACGAGATAGAATACTAAAAACACATACTCACACAGTTCGCACAGGCGCGGACGCTTTTGTGTCCATCACTCAACATAACCTGTAATCATCAAAATCCACGTTCTCTCATGGAAACTCTAAAAACCTGCAACACTGCGATTCCCACCGGAACGAACTGTCACGTGACTGTCATCCCATTGGGGATGTCATTATAAAAAGCGTAGCGACACAATTCAAATCGGAGTAATCGTTACCAGTTAGAATAAAAGGGAGTAATCGTTACCAGTTAGAATAAAAGGGAGTAATCGTTACCAGTTGAATAAAAGAGTAAGAGAGTAATTGTTAGCGGTTCGGGAGAATTTAACGAAATTAAAGAAGAGTAATTCAGTTAGAATAAAGAAATAGGATAGAGCAATTGTGATTAGTTGGTTCAGGAGAATTTAGCGAAAATAAGGAGAGTAATTGTTAGTCGTTCAATTGAATTTGAGTGAGTCTGATATCAGTTCGTTCAGTTGATTTAATTAGAATTTAAGTTAGGATTAGAGAATAATTGTTCGTTCCAGTTCGAGTTTCAGAATTACGAGATATAAATGTTATTAGTCAGTTCGAATTATAAAATAATTGTTATTAGTCAGTTAGAATTAAAACAATAGTTGGCTCAAGTTTTTGTGTTAGAATTTCGAATTGTTAAACACGTCCGGACACACTGTTGTTTACACTGTTCAAATTAAATAAAGATTAAAACGAAAAATTATAGATGTGTCGAACTTTGTAAAACCGGAATCACCCCAGCGGCCTGCCCGTACATCAGCGGAGGCCAACGTCAGGTGAGTCAACTTTAATTATTATTAATAATTAATAATTAAAATAATAAATAATATCAATGATTAGTATAATTCGTCATTAATTCCGCCAGTAATAGTTATTTATAATATAATTGTTTATTCCAAACAATCCTCTCCCGTGCTAGTATTCCTGCGCATAGCAGGTTAGCCGAAACGTGGAGATTCTTGACCAGTGGCCTAACCTCCGATCAACGCTACATAATCTAACAAGAAATATCTAATTGAAACAGTCCTTCGACTGTTTCTGGTGGCAGCGACTACTACATTGTTTAAAATTTCAAAATTTGGATAGCGAAACGTAACAATGCAATATATCGTTAAACGTTGTAAGGTAATACTCCATAAATTTATACGTCATATAGTAATGCAATATAACGTTATACGTTAAAACGTCATACTCCATAACGTTATACGTCATATAGTGATGCAATATAACGTTATAGGTTATAACGTAATAGTATATGACGTTATACGTCATATAGTGGTGCAATATATTGTTATACCTTATAACGTAATAGTATATGACGTTATACGTCATATAGTGGTGCAGTATAAAGTTATAGGTAATAACGTAATAGTATATAACGTTATACGTCACATAGTGATGAAATATATCGTTATCCGTTATAACGTAATAGTATATAACGTTATACGTCATATTGTAATGCAATATAACGTTATAAGTGATATAGTGATGCAATATAGCGGTATGCGTTATAAGTAATAGTAGAAATCGTTATACAAAATAAGGTAATACTCTATAACACTATAGGTTATAACGTAATAGTTCATAACATTATACGTCATATAGGGATGCTATATAGCGTTATAAGTGATATAGTGATGCAATATAACATTATACCTTATAGCGTAATAGTATATAACGTTGTACGTCATATAGTGACGCAGTACAACGTTATAGGTTATAACGTAACAGTATATGACGTTAAAAGTCATATAGTGGTGCAATATCTCGTTATACATTATAACGTAATACTATATAAGGTTATACTTCATATAGTGATGCAATATATCGTTATACCTTATAACGCAACAGTATATAAGGATATACTTCATATAGTGATGCACTATATCGTTATACCTTATAACGTAATAGTATATAACGTTATACGTCATATAGTGACGCAGAATGTTATAGGTTGTAACGTAATACTCCATAACGTTATACGTCATATAGTAATGCAATATAACGTTATACGTTATAACATTATATGACGTTATACGTCATATAGTGATGCAGTATAACGTTATAGGTAATAACGTAATAGTATATGACGTTATACGTCACATAGCGGTGCAAATATCGCTATACCTTATAACGTAATACTATATAAGGTTATACCTCATATAGTGATGCAATATATCGTTATACCATATAACGTAATAGTATATAAGGTTATACTTCATATAGAGATGCAATATATCGTTATACGTTATAACGTAATAGTATATGACGTTATACGTCATATAGTGATGCAATATATCGTTATACGTTATAACGTAACAGTATATGACGTTATTCGTCATATACTGATGCAGTATGTAGTCATACGTTATAGCGTAATTCTCTATAACGTTATACGTTATAATGTAATAGTATATGACGGTATGCGTCATATAGTGATGCAATAGAACGTTATAAGTGATATAGTGATGCAATATAACGTTATGCGTTATAACGTTCTAGAATATAACGTTATACTTCATATAGTGATGCAGTACAACGTTATAAGTGATATAGTGATGCAATATAACGTTATGCGTTATAACGTAATAGTATAAACGTTATACCCCATATAGTGATGCAATATAACGTTATAAATTATATCGTAATAGTATAAACGTTATACATCATATTGTGATGCATTATAACGTTATAAGTGATATAGTGATGCAATATAACGTTATACCTTATAACGTAATAGTATATAAGGTTATACTTCATATACTGATGCAATATATCGTTATACCTTATAACGTAATAGTATATAACGATATACGTAATTTAGTGACGCAGTATAACGTTATAGGTTGTAACGTAATACTCCATAACGTTATACGTCATATAGTAATGCAATATATCGTTATACGTTATAACGTAACAGTATATGACGATATTCGTCATATAGTGATGCAATATGTAGTCATACGTTATGGCGTAATACTCTATAGCGTTATACGTTATAATGTAATAGTATATGACGTTATACGTCATTTAGTGGTGCAATATAACGTTATAAGTGATATAGTGATGCAACATAACGTTATTAGTGATATAGCGATGGAATATAACGTTATGCGTTATAACGAAATAGTATAAATCGTTGTACGATATAAGGTAATACTCTATAACGCTATACGTTATAACGTAATAGTTCATAACGTTATACTTCATATAGGGATGCTATATAACGTTATAAGTGATATAGTGGTGCAATATAACGTTATACCTTATAACGTAATTGTATATAACGTTATACGTCATATAGTGATGCAGTACAACGTTGTAGGTTATAACGTAAGAGTATATGACGTTATACGTCATATAGTGGTGCAGTATATCGTTATACCTTATACCGTAACAGTGTATGACGTTATTCGGCATATAGTGATGCAATATGTCGTCATACGTTATGGCGTAATACTCTATAACGTTATACGTTAGAATGTAATAGTATATGACGTTATGCGTCATATAGTGATGCAATATAACGTTATAAGTGATATAGTGATGCAATATAACTTTATGCGTTATAACGTTCTAGAATATAACGTTATCCTTCATATTGTGATGCAATATAACGTTATGCGTTATAACTTTCTAGTATATAACGTTATACTTCATATAGTGATGCAGTACAATGTTATAAGTGATATAGTGAAGCAATATAACGTTATGCGTTATAACGTAATAGTATATAACATTATACGTCACATAGTGATGCAATATATCGTTATACGGTGTAACGTAATACTCCATAACGTTATACGTCATATAGTGATGCAATATAACGTTATAAATTATAACGTAATAGTATAAACGTTATACGCCATATAGTGATACAATATAACGTTATAAATTATATCGTAATAGTATAAACGTTATACATCATATAGTGATGCATTATAACGTTATAAGTGATATAGTGATGCAATATAACGTTATACCTTATAACGTAATAAGGTTGTACTTCATATACTGATGCAATATATCGTTATACCTTATAACGTAATAGTATTTAACGATATACGTAATTTAGAGACACAGTATAATGTTATAGGTTGTAACGTAATACTCCATAAGGTTATACGTCATATAGTAATGCATTATAACGTTATACGTTATAACAGTATATGACGTTATACGTCAATTTGTGATGCATTGTAACGTTATAGGGAATAACGTAATAGTATATAACGTTATATGTTACATAGTGAGGAAATATATCGTTATCCGTTAAAACGTAATAGTATATAACGTTATACATCATATAGTGGTGCAATATAACGTTATAAGTCATATAGTGATGCAATATAACGTTATGCGTTATAACGTTCTGGAATATAACGTTATACTTCATATAGTGATGCAATATAACGTTATAAGCGATATAGTGATGCTATATAACGTTATACCTTATAACGTAACAGTATATAACGTTATACGTCATATAGTGATGCAGTACAGCGTTATAAGTTATAATGTAATAGTATATGATGTTATACGTCATATAGTGGTACAATATAACGTTATAAGTGGTATAGTGATGCAATATAACGTTATACGTTAAAACGTAATACTCAATAACGTTATACGTCATATAGTGATGTAATATAACTTTATAAGTTATATCGTAATAGTATAAACGTTATACATCATACAGTGATGCAATATAACGTTATAAGCGATATAGTCATGCAACATAACGTTATAAGTGATATAGCGATGGAATATAACGTTATGCGTTATAACGTAATAGTATAAATCGTTGTACGATATAAGATAATACTCTATAACGCTATACGTTATAACGTAATAGTTAATAACGTTATACTTCATATAGGGATGCTATATAACGTTATAAGTGATATAGTCATGCAATATAACGTTATACCTTATAACGTAATAGTATACATCGTTATACGATATAAGGTAATACTCTATAACTCTATACGTTATAACGTAATAGTTCATAACGTTATAAGTCATATAGGGATGCTATATAACGTTATAAGTGATATAGTCATGCAATATAACGTTATACCTTATAACGTAATAGTATAAACGTTATACATCATATAGTGATGCATTATAACGTTATAAGTGATATAGTGATGCAACATAACGTTATAACTAATATAGTGATGCAATATAACGTTATGCGTTATAACGTAATAGTATATAACGTTATACGTCATATCGTGATGCAGTACAACGTTATAGGTTATAACGTAATGGTATATGACGTTATACGTCGTATAGTGGTGCAATATATCGTTATACCTTACAACCTCATAGTATATAACGTTATACGTCATATAGTGACGCAGTATAACGTTATAAGTGATATAGTGATGCAAGATAACGTTATACCTTATAACGTAATAGTATATAACGTTATACGTCATATGGTGATGCAGTACAACGTTATAGGTTATAACGTAATAGTATATGACGTTATACGTAACATAGTGATGCAATATAACGTTATGCGATATAACGTAATAGTATAAATCGTTATACGATATAAGGTAATACTCTATAACTCTATACGTTATAACGTAATAGTTCATAACGTTATAAGTCATATAGGGATGCTATATAACGTTATAAGTGATATAGTCATGCAATATAACGTTATACCTTATAACGTAATAGTATACATCGTTATACATCATATAGTGATGCAGTATAACGTTATAGGTTATAACGTAATAGTATATGACGTTATGCGTCATATAGTGATACAATATAACGTTATAAGTGATATAGTGATGCAATATAACGTTATGCGTTATAACGTAATGGTATAAATCGTTATACGATATAAGATAATACTCTATAACGCTATACGTTATAACGTAATACTCCATAACGTTATACGTCATATAGTAATACAATATAACGTTATACGTTAAATCGTAATACTCCATAACGTTATACGTCATATAGTGATGCAATATAACGTTATAAGTTATAACGTAATAGTATAAACGTTATACGTCATATCGTGATGCAGTACAACGTTATAGGTTATAACGTATTGGTATATGACGTTATACGTCGTATAGTGGTGCAATATATCGTTATACCTTACAACCTCATAGTATATAACGTTATACGTCATATAGTGACGCAGTATAACGTTATAAGTGATATAGTGATGCAAGACAACGTTATACCTTATAACGTAATAGTATATAACGTTATACGTCATATAGTGATGCAGTACAACGTTATAGGTTATAACGTAATAGTATATGACGTTATACGTAACATAGTGGTGCAATATAACGTTATAAGCGATATAGTGATGCTATATAACGTTATACCATATAACGTAATAGTATATATCGTTATACGTCATATAGTGATGCAGTACAACGTTATAGGTTACAATGTAATAGTGTATGACGTTATACCACATATAGTGGTGCAATATAACGTTATAAGTGATATAGTGATGCAATATAACGTTATGCGTTATAACGTAATAGTATATAACGTTATACGTCACATAGTGATGCAATATATCGTTATACGTTGTAACGTAATACTCCATAACGTTATACGTCATATAGTAATGCAATATAACGTTATACGTTAAAACATAATACTCAATAACGTTATAAGTCATATAGTGATGCAATATAACGTTATAAATTATAACGTAATAGTATAAACGTTATACATGATATAGTGATGCATTATAACGTTATAAGTGATATAGTGATGCAACATAACGTTATAAGTGATATGGTCATGCAATATAACGTTATGCGTTATAACGTAATAGTATATAACGTTATACGTCACATAGTGATGCAATATATCGTTATACGTTGTAAGGTAATACTCCATAACGTTATACGTCATATAGTAATGCAATATAACGTTATACGTTAAAACGTAATACTCCATAACGTTATACGTCATATAGTGATGCATTATAACGTTATACCTTATAACGTAATAGTATATAAGGTTATGCTTCATATAGTGATGCAATATATCGTTATACCTTATAACCTAATAGCATATAACGTTATATGTCATATAGTGATGCAATATAACGTAGTAAATTATAACATAATAGTATAAACGTTATACATCATATAGTGATGCATTATAACGTTATAAGTGATATAGTGATGCAACATAACGTTATAAGTAATATAGTGATGCAATATAACGTTATGCGTTATAACGTAATAGTATATAACGTTATACGTCACATAGTGATGCAATATATCGTTATACGTTGTAACGTAATACTCCATAACGTTATACGTCATATAGTAATGCAATATAACGTTATACGTTAAATCGTAATACTCCATAACGTTATACGTCATGTAGTGACGCAGTATAACGTTATAAGTGATATAGTGATGCAAGACAACGTTATACCTAATAACGTAATAGTATATAACGTTATACGTCATATAGTGATGCAGTACAACGTTATAGGTTATAACGTAATAGTATATGACGTTATACGTAACATAGTGGTGCAATATAACGTTATAAGTGATATAGTGATGCAATATAACGTAATGCGTTATAACGTAATAGCATATAACGTTATACGTCACATAGTGATGCAATATATCGTTATACGTTGTAACGAAACAGTATATGACGTTATTCGTCATATAGTGATGCAATATGTAGGCATACGTTACGGCGTAATACTCTATATCGATATACGTTATAACGTAATAGTTCATAACGTTATACTTCATATAGGGATGCTATATAACGTTATAAGTGATATAGTGGTGCAATATAACGTTATACCTTATAACGTAATAGTATATAACGTTATACGTCATATAGTGATGCAGTATAACGTTATAGGTTGTAACGTAATACTCCATAACGTTATGCGTCCTATAGTAATACAATGTAACGTTATAAGCGATATAGTGATGCTACATAACGTTATACCTTATAACGTAACAGTATATGACGTTATTCGGCATATAGTGATGCAATATGCAGTCATACGTTATGGCGTAATACTCTATAACGTTATACGTTATAATGTAATAGTATATGACGTTATGCGTCGTATAGTGGTGCAATATATCGTTACACGTTGTAACGTAACACTCCATAACGTCATACATCATATAGTAATGCAATGTAACGTTATACGTCATATAGTGATGCAATATAACGTTATAAGTTATAACGTAATAGTATAAACGTTATACGTCATATAGTGATGCAGTACAACGTTATAGGTTATAACGTAATAGTATATGACGTTATACGTAACATAGTGGTGCAATATAACGTTATAAGTGATATAGTGATGCAATATAACGTTATGCGTTATAACGTAATAGCATATAACGTTATACGTCACATAGTGATGCAATATATAGTTATACGTTGTAACGTAACACTCCATAACGTCATACATCATATAGTAATGCAATGTAACGTTATACTTTAAAGCGTAATACTCCATAACGTTATACGTCATATAGTGATGTAATATAACTTTATAAGTTATATCGTAATAGTATAAACGTTATACATCATACAGTGATGCAATATAACGTTATAAGCGATATAGTCATGCAACATAACGTTATAAGTGATATAGCGATGGAATATAACGTTATGCGTTATAACGTAATAGTATAAATCGTTGTACGATATAAGATAATACTCTATAACGCTATACGTTATAACGTAATAGTTAATAACGTTATACTTCATATAGGGATGCTATATAACGTTATAAGTGATTTAGTGTTGCAATATAACGTTATACCTTATAACGTAATAGTATATAACGTTATACGTCATATAGTGATGCAGTACAACGTTATAGGGTATAACGTAATAGTATATGACGTTATACGTCATATAGTGGTGCAATATATCGTTATACCTTATACCGTAATAGTATATAAGGTTATACTTCATATAGTGAGCAATATATCGTTATACCTTATAACGTAATAGTATATAACGTTATACGTCATATAGTGGTGCAATAAAACGTTATGCATTATAACGTAATAGTTTGTAACGTTATACGTCACATAGTAATGCAATAAGTCGTTATACGTTGTAAGGTAATAGTCCATAACGTTATACGTCATATAGTAATGCAATATAACGTTATACGTTAAAACGTAATACTCCATAACGTTATACGTCATATAGTGATGCAATATAACGTTATACCTTATAACGTAATAGTATATAAGGTTATGCTTCATATAGTGAAGCAATATATCGTTATACCTTATAACCTAATAGCATATAACGTTATACGTCATATAGTGATGCATTATAACGAAGTAAATTATAACGTAATAGTATAAACGTTATACATCATATAGTGATGCATTATAACGTTATAAGTGATATAGTGATGCAACATAACGTTATAACTAATATAGTGATGCAATATAACGTTATGCGTTATAACGTAATAGTATATAACGTTATACGTCATATCGTGATGCAGTACAACGTTATAGGTTATAACGTAATGGTATATGACGTTATACGTCGTATAGTGGTGCAATATATCGTTATACCTTACAACCTCATAGTATATAACGTTATACGTCATATAGTGACGCAGTATAACGTTATAAGTGATATAGTGATGCAAGATAACGTTATACCTTATAACGTAATAGTATATAACGTTATACGTCATATGGTGATGCAGTACAACGTTATAGGTTATAACGTAATAGTATATGACGTTATACGTAACATAGTGATGCAATATAACGTTATGCGATATAACGTAATAGTATAAATCGTTATACGATATAAGGTAATACTCTATAACTCTATACGTTATAACGTAATAGTTCATAACGTTATAAGTCATATAGGGATGCTATATAACGTTATAAGTGATATAGTCATGCAATATAACGTTATACCTTATAACGTAATAGTATACATCGTTATACATCATATAGTGATGCAGTATAACGTTATAGGTTATAACGTAATAGTATATGACGTTATGCGTCATATAGTGATACAATATAACGTTATAAGTGATATAGTGATGCAATATAACGTTATGCGTTATAACGTAATGGTATAAATCGTTATACGATATAAGATAATACTCTATAACGCTATACGTTATAACGTAATACTCCATAACGTTATACGTCATATAGTAATACAATATAACGTTATACGTTAAATCGTAATACTCCATAACGTTATACGTCATATAGTGATGCAATATAACGTTATAAGTTATAACGTAATAGTATAAACGTTATACGTCATATCGTGATGCAGTACAACGTTATAGGTTATAACGTATTGGTATATGACGTTATACGTCGTATAGTGGTGCAATATATCGTTATACCTTACAACCTCATAGTATATAACGTTATACGTCATATAGTGACGCAGTATAACGTTATAAGTGATATAGTGATGCAAGACAACGTTATACCTTATAACGTAATAGTATATAACGTTATACGTCATATAGTGATGCAGTACAACGTTATAGGTTATAACGTAATAGTATATGACGTTATACGTAACATAGTGGTGCAATATAACGTTATAAGTGATATAGTCATGCAATATAACTATAGACCTTATAACGTAATAGTATACATCGTTATACATCATATAGTGATGCAGTATAACGTTATAGGTTATAACGTAATAGTATATGACGTTATGCATCATATAGTGATGCAACATAACGTTATAAGTGATATAGCGATGGAATATAACGTTATGCGTTATAACGTAATAGTATATAAGGTTATACTTCATATAGTGAGCAATATATCGTTATACCTTATAACGTAATAGTATATAACGTTATACGTCATATAGTGGTGCAATAAAACGTTATGCATTATAACGTAATAGTTTGTAACGTTATACGTCACATAGTAATGCAATAAGTCGTTATACGTTGTAACGTAATGCTCCATAACTTTATGCGTTCTATAGTAATGCAATATAACGTTATACGTTATAACGAAACAGTATATAACGTTATTCGTCATATAGTGATGCAATATGTAGGCATACGTTACGGCGTAATACTCTATATCGATATACGTTATAACGTAATAGTTCATAACGTTATACTTCATATAGGGATGCTATATAACGTTATAAGTGATATAGTGGTGCAATATAACGTTATACCTTATAACGTAATAGTATATAACGTTATACGTCATATAGAGATGCAGTATAACGTTATAGGTTGTAACGTAATACTCCATAACGTTATGCGTCCTATAGTAATGCAATGTAACGTTATAAGCGATATAGTGATGCTATATAACGTTATACCTCATAACGTAACAGTATATGACGTTATTCGTCACATAGTGATGCAATATGTAGTCATACGTTATGGCGTAATACTCTATAACGTTATACGTTATAATGTAATAGTATATGACGTTATGCGTCATATAGTGATGCAATATAACGTTATAAGTGATATAGTGATGCAATATAACGTTATGCGTTATAGCGTTCTAGAATATAACGTTATACATCATATAGTGATGCAATATAACGTTATGCGTTATAACGTTCTAGTATAGAACGTTATACTTCATATAGTGATGCAATATAACGTTATAAGCGATATAGTGATGCTATATAACGTTATACCATATAACGTAATAGTATATATCGTTATACGTCATATAGTGATGCAGTACAACGTTATAGGTTACAATGTAATAGTGTATGACGTTATACCACATATAGTGGTGCAATATAACGTTATAAGTGATATAGTGATGCAATATAACGTTATGCGTTATAACGTAATAGTATATAACGTTATACGTCACATAGTGATGCAATATATCGTTATACGTTGTAACGTAATACTCCATAACGTTATACGTCATATAGTAATGCAATATAACGTTATACGTTAAAACATAATACTCAATAACGTTATAAGTCATATAGTGATGCAATATAACGTTATAAATTATAACGTAATAGTATAAACGTTATACATGATATAGTGATGCATTATAACGTTATAAGTGATATAGTGATGCAACATAACGTTATAAGTGATATGGTCATGCAATATAACGTTATGCGTTATAACGTAATAGTATATAACGTTATACGTCACATAGTGATGCAATATATCGTTATACGTTGTAAGGTAATACTCCATAACGTTATACGTCATATAGTAATGCAATATAACGTTATACGTTAAAACGTAATACTCCATAACGTTATACGTCATATAGTGATGCATTATAACGTTATACCTTATAACGTAATAGTATATAAGGTTATGCTTCATATAGTGATGCAATATATCGTTATACCTTATAACCTAATAGCATATAACGTTATATGTCATATAGTGATGCAATATAACGTAGTAAATTATAACATAATAGTATAAACGTTATACATCATATAGTGATGCATTATAACGTTATAAGTGATATAGTGATGCAACATAACGTTATAAGTAATATAGTGATGCAATATAACGTTATGCGTTATAACGTAATAGTATATAACGTTATACGTCACATAGTGATGCAATATATCGTTATACGTTGTAACGTAATACTCCATAACGTTATACGTCATATAGTAATGCAATATAACGTTATACGTTAAATCGTAATACTCCATAACGTTATACGTCATGTAGTGACGCAGTATAACGTTATAAGTGATATAGTGATGCAAGACAACGTTATACCTAATAACGTAATAGTATATAACGTTATACGTCATATAGTGATGCAGTACAACGTTATAGGTTATAACGTAATAGTATATGACGTTATACGTAACATAGTGGTGCAATATAACGTTATAAGTGATATAGTGATGCAATATAACGTAATGCGTTATAACGTAATAGCATATAACGTTATACGTCACATAGTGATGCAATATATCGTTATACGTTGTAACGAAACAGTATATGACGTTATTCGTCATATAGTGATGCAATATGTAGGCATACGTTACGGCGTAATACTCTATATCGATATACGTTATAACGTAATAGTTCATAACGTTATACTTCATATAGGGATGCTATATAACGTTATAAGTGATATAGTGGTGCAATATAACGTTATACCTTATAACGTAATAGTATATAACGTTATACGTCATATAGTGATGCAGTATAACGTTATAGGTTGTAACGTAATACTCCATAACGTTATGCGTCCTATAGTAATACAATGTAACGTTATAAGCGATATAGTGATGCTACATAACGTTATACCTTATAACGTAACAGTATATGACGTTATTCGGCATATAGTGATGCAATATGCAGTCATACGTTATGGCGTAATACTCTATAACGTTATACGTTATAATGTAATAGTATATGACGTTATGCGTCGTATAGTGGTGCAATATATCGTTATACGTTGTAACGTAACACTCCATAACGTCATACATCATATAGTAATGCAATGTAACGTTATACGTCATATAGTGATGCAATATAACGTTATAAGTTATAACGTAATAGTATAAACGTTATACGTCATATAGTGATGCAGTACAACGTTATAGGTTATAACGTAATAGTATATGACGTTATACGTAACATAGTGGTGCAATATAACGTTATAAGTGATATAGTGATGCAATATAACGTTATGCGTTTATAACGTAATAGCATATAACGTTATACGTCACATAGTGATGCAATATATAGTTATACGTTGTAACGTAACACTCCATAACGTCATACATCATATAGTAATGCAATGTAACGTTATACTTTAAAGCGTAATACTCCATAACGTTATACGTCATATAGTGATGTAATATAACTTTATAAGTTATATCGTAATAGTATAAACGTTATACATCATACAGTGATGCAATATAACGTTATAAGCGATATAGTCATGCAACATAACGTTATAAGTGATATAGCGATGGAATATAACGTTATGCGTTATAACGTAATAGTATAAATCGTTGTACGATATAAGATAATACTCTATAACGCTATACGTTATAACGTAATAGTTAATAACGTTATACTTCATATAGGGATGCTATATAACGTTATAAGTGATTTAGTGTTGCAATATAACGTTATACCTTATAACGTAATAGTATATAACGTTATACGTCATATAGTGATGCAGTACAACGTTATAGGGTATAACGTAATAGTATATGACGTTATACGTCATATAGTGGTGCAATATATCGTTATACCTTATACCGTAATAGTATATAAGGTTATACTTCATATAGTGAGCAATATATCGTTATACCTTATAACGTAATAGTATATAACGTTATACGTCATATAGTGGTGCAATAAAACGTTATGCATTATAACGTAATAGTTTGTAACGTTATACGTCACATAGTAATGCAATAAGTCGTTATACGTTGTAAGGTAATAGTCCATAACGTTATACGTCATATAGTAATGCAATATAACGTTATACGTTAAAACGTAATACTCCATAACGTTATACGTCATATAGTGATGCAATATAACGTTATACCTTATAACGTAATAGTATATAAGGTTATGCTTCATATAGTGAAGCAATATATCGTTATACCTTATAACCTAATAGCATATAACGTTATACGTCATATAGTGATGCAATATAACGAAGTAAATTATAACGTAATAGTATAAACGTTATACATCATATAGTGATGCATTATAACGTTATAAGTGATATAGTGATGCAACATAACGTTATAACTAATATAGTGATGCAATATAACGTTATGCGTTATAACGTAATAGTATATAACGTTATACGTCATATCGTGATGCAGTACAACGTTATAGGTTATAACGTAATGGTATATGACGTTATACGTCGTATAGTGGTGCAATATATCGTTATACCTTACAACCTCATAGTATATAACGTTATACGTCATATAGTGACGCAGTATAACGTTATAAGTGATATAGTGATGCAAGATAACGTTATACCTTATAACGTAATAGTATATAACGTTATACGTCATATGGTGATGCAGTACAACGTTATAGGTTATAACGTAATAGTATATGACGTTATACGTAACATAGTGATGCAATATAACGTTATGCGATATAACGTAATAGTATAAATCGTTATACGATATAAGGTAATACTCTATAACTCTATACGTTATAACGTAATAGTTCATAACGTTATAAGTCATATAGGGATGCTATATAACGTTATAAGTGATATAGTCATGCAATATAACGTTATACCTTATAACGTAATAGTATACATCGTTATACATCATATAGTGATGCAGTATAACGTTATAGGTTATAACGTAATAGTATATGACGTTATGCGTCATATAGTGATACAATATAACGTTATAAGTGATATAGTGATGCAATATAACGTTATGCGTTATAACGTAATGGTATAAATCGTTATACGATATAAGATAATACTCTATAACGCTATACGTTATAACGTAATACTCCATAACGTTATACGTCATATAGTAATACAATATAACGTTATACGTTAAATCGTAATACTCCATAACGTTATACGTCATATAGTGATGCAATATAACGTTATAAGTTATAACGTAATAGTATAAACGTTATACGTCATATCGTGATGCAGTACAACGTTATAGGTTATAACGTATTGGTATATGACGTTATACGTCGTATAGTGGTGCAATATATCGTTATACCTTACAACCTCATAGTATATAACGTTATACGTCATATAGTGACGCAGTATAACGTTATAAGTGATATAGTGATGCAAGACAACGTTATACCTTATAACGTAATAGTATATAACGTTATACGTCATATAGTGATGCAGTACAACGTTATAGGTTATAACGTAATAGTATATGACGTTATACGTAACATAGTGGTGCAATATAACGTTATAAGTGATATAGTCATGCAATATAACTATAGACCTTATAACGTAATAGTATACATCGTTATACATCATATAGTGATGCAGTATAACGTTATAGGTTATAACGTAATAGTATATGACGTTATGCATCATATAGTGATGCAACATAACGTTATAAGTGATATAGCGATGGAATATAACGTTATGCGTTATAACGTAATAGTATATAAGGTTATACTTCATATAGTGAGCAATATATCGTTATACCTTATAACGTAATAGTATATAACGTTATACGTCATATAGTGGTGCAATAAAACGTTATGCATTATAACGTAATAGTTTGTAACGTTATACGTCACATAGTAATGCAATAAGTCGTTATACGTTGTAACGTAATGCTCCATAACTTTATGCGTTCTATAGTAATGCAATATAACGTTATACGTTATAACGAAACAGTATATAACGTTATTCGTCATATAGTGATGCAATATGTAGGCATACGTTACGGCGTAATACTCTATATCGATATACGTTATAACGTAATAGTTCATAACGTTATACTTCATATAGGGATGCTATATAACGTTATAAGTGATATAGTGGTGCAATATAACGTTATACCTTATAACGTAATAGTATATAACGTTATACGTCATATAGAGATGCAGTATAACGTTATAGGTTGTAACGTAATACTCCATAACGTTATGCGTCCTATAGTAATGCAATGTCAACGTTATAAGCGATATAGTGATGCTATATAACGTTATACCTCATAACGTAACAGTATATGACGTTATTCGTCACATAGTGATGCAATATGTAGTCATACGTTATGGCGTAATACTCTATAACGTTATACGTTATAATGTAATAGTATATGACGTTATGCGTCATATAGTGATGCAATATAACGTTATAAGTGATATAGTGATGCAATATAACGTTATGCGTTATAGCGTTCTAGAATATAACGTTATACATCATATAGTGATGCAATATAACGTTATGCGTTATAACGTTCTAGTATAGAACGTTATACTTCATATAGTGATGCAATATAACGTTATAAGCGATATAGTGATGCTATATAACGTTATACCATATAACGTAATAGTATATATCGTTATACGTCATATAGTGATGCAGTACAACGTTATAGGTTACAATGTAATAGTGTATGACGTTATACCACATATAGTGGTGCAATATAACGTTATAAGTGATATAGTGATGCAATATAACGTTATGCGTTATAACGTAATAGTATATAACGTTATACGTCATATAGTGACGCAGTATAACATTATAGGTTGCAAAGTCGTACTCCATAACGTTCTACGTCATATAGTAATGCAATATAACGTTATACGTTATACCGTAACAGTATATGACGTTATACGTCATATAGTGATGCAGTATAACTTTATAGGTAATAACGTAATAGTATATAACGTTATGCGTCACATAGTCATGCAATATGTCGTTATACGTTGTAACGTAATGCTCCATAACGTTATGCGTCATATAGTAATGCAATATAACGTTATACCTTATAACGTAATAGTATATAAGGTTATGCTTCATATAGTGATGCAATATATCGTTATACCTTATAACCTAATAGCATATAACGTTATATGTCATATAGTGATGCAATATAACGTAGTAAATTATAACGTAATAGTATAAACGTTATACATCATATAGTGATGCATTATAACGTTATACGTGATATAGTGATGCAACATAACGTTATAAGTAATATAGTGATGCAATATAACGTTATGCGTTATAACGTAATAGTATATAACGTTATACGTCACATAGTGATGCAATATATCGTTATACGTTGTAACGTAATACTCCATAACGTTATACGTCATATAGTAATGCAATATAACGTTATACGTTAAATCGTAATACTCCATAACGTTATACGTCATGTAGTGACGCAGTATAACGTTATAAGTGATATAGTGATGCAAGACAACGTTATACCTAATAACGTAATAGTATATAACGTTATACGTCATATAGTGATGCAGTACAACGTTATAGGTTATAACGTAATAGTATATGACGTTATACGTAACATAGTGGTGCAATATAACGTTATAAGTGATATAGTGATGCAATATAACGTAATGCGTTATAACGTAATAGCATATAACGTTATACGTCACATAGTGATGCAATATATCGTTATACGTTGTAACGAAACAGTATATGACGTTATTCGTCATATAGTGATGCAATATGTAGGCATACGTTACGGCGTAATACTCTATATCGATATACGTTATAACGTAATAGTTCATAACGTTATACTTCATATAGGGATGCTATATAACGTTATAAGTGATATAGTGGTGCAATATAACGTTATACCTTATAACGTAATAGTATATAACGTTATACGTCATATAGTGATGCAGTATAACGTTATAGGTTGTAACGTAATACTCCATAACGTTATGCGTCCTATAGTAATGCAATGTAACGTTATAAGCGATATAGTGATGCTACATAACGTTATACCTTATAACGTAACAGTATATGACGTTATTCGGCATATAGTGGTGCAATATGCAGTCATACGTTATGGCGTAATACTCTATAACGTTATACGTTATAATGTAATAGTATATGACGTTATGCGTCGTATAGTGGTGCAATATATCGTTATACGTTGTAACGTAACACTCCATAACGTCATACATCATATAGTAATGCAATGTAACGTTATACGTCATATAGTGATGCAATATAACGTTATAAGTTATAACGTAATAGTATAAACGTTATACGTCATATAGTGATGCAGTACAACGTTATAGGTTATAACGTAATAGTATATGACGTTATACGTAACATAGTGGTGCAATATAACGTTATAAGTGATATAGTGATGCAATATAACGTTATGCGTTATAACGTAATAGCATATAACGTTATACGTCACATAGTGATGCAATATATAGTTATACGTTGTAACGTAACACTCCATAACGTCATACATCATATAGTAATGCAATGTAACGTTATACGTTAAAGCGTAATACTCCATAACGTTATACGTCATATAGTGATGCAATATAACGTTATAAGTGATATAGTGAAACAGTATAACGATATAAGTGATATAGTGATGCAATATGACGTTATAAGTGATATAGTGATGCAATGTAACGATATGCGTTATAACGTAATAGTATATACCGTTTTACGATATAAGGTAATACTCTATAACTCTATACGTTATAACGTGTTAGTTCATAACGTTATACGTCATATAGTGATGCTATATAACGTTATAAGTGATATAGTGATGCAATATAACGTTATACCTTATAACGCAATAGTATATAACGTTATAAATCATATAGTGATGCAGTATAACGTTATAGGTTATAACGTAATAGTATATGACGTTATGCGTCATATAGTGATAGAATATAACGTTATAAGTGATATAGTGATGCAATATAACGTTATGCGTTATAAGGTACTAGTATATAACGTTATACTTCATATAGTGATGCAATATAACGTTATAAGTTATATCAGTATATGACGTTATACGTCATGTTGTGATGCAGTATAACGTTATAGGTAATAACGTAATAGTATATAACGTTATACGTCACATAGTGATGAAATATATTGTTATCCGTTATTACGTAATAGTATATAACGTTATACGCCATATAGTGATGCAATATAACGTTATGCATTATAACGTAATAGTATATAACGTTATACGTCACATAGTGATGCAATATATCGTTATACGTTATAACGTAATAGTATACAACGTTATACGTCATATAGTGATGCAGTATAACGTTATAGGTAATAACGTAATAGTATAAAACGTTATACGACACATAGTCATGCAATATGTCGTTATACATTGTAACGTAATGCTCCATAACGTTATGCGTCATATAGTAATGCAATATATCGTTATACGTTATAACGTAACAGTATATGACGTTATTCGTCATATAGTGATACAATATATAGTGATACGTTAGAGCGCAATACTCTATAACGTTATACGTTAATAATGTAATAGTATGTGACATTATGCTTCATATAGTGATGCAATATAACGTTATAAGTGATATAGTGATGCAATATAACGTTATGCGTTATAAGGTAATAGTATATACCGTTATACTTCATATAGTGATGCAATATAACGTTATGCGTTATAACCTACTAGTACATAACGTCATACTTCATATAGTGATGCAATATAACGTTATAAGTGATATAGTGATGCAATATAACGTTATGCGTTATAACGTAATAGCATATAACGTTATACGTCACATAGTGATGCAATATATCGTTATACGTTGTAACGTAACACTCCATTACGTCATACATCATATAGTAATGCAGTGTAACGTTATACGTTAAAGCGTAATACTCCATAACGTTATACGTCATATAGTGATGCAATATAACGTTATAAGTGATATAGTGATGCAATATAACGTTATGCGTTATAAGGTACTAGTATATAACGTTATACTTCATATAGTGATGCAATATAACGTTATGCGTTATAACGTTCTAGTATAGAACGTTATACTTCATATAGTGATGCAATATAACGTTATAAGCGATATAGTGATGCTATATAACGTTATACCTTATAACGTAATAGTATACATCGTTATACGTTATATAGTGATGCAGTACAACGTTATAGGTTACAATGTAATAGTGTATGACGTTATACCACATATAGTGGCGCAATATAACGTTATACGTCACATAGTGATGCAATATATCGTTATACGTTGTAACGTAACACTCCATAACGTCATACATCATATAGTAATGCAGTGTAACGTTATACGTTAAAGCGTAATACTCCATAACGTTATACGTCATATAGTGGTGCAATATAACATTATAAGTGATATAGTGATACAGTATAACGTTATAAGTGATATAGTGATGCATTATGACGTTATAAGTGATATAGTGATGGAATATAACGATATGCGTTATAACGTAATAGTATAAATCGTTATACGATATAAAGTAATATTCTATAACTCTATACGTTATAAGGTAATAGTTCATAACATTATAAGTCATATAGGGATGCTATATAACGTTATAAGTGATATAGTCATGCAATATAACGTTATACCTTATAACGTAATAGTATACATCGTTATACATCATATAGTGATGCAGTATAACGTTATACGTTATAACGTAATACTCCATAACATTATACATCATATAGTAATGCAATATAACGCTATAAGTTATATCAGTATATGACGTTATACGTCATGTTGTGATGCAGTATAACGTTATAGGTAATAACGTAATAGTATATAACGTTATACGTCACATAGTGATGTAATATATTGTTATCCGTTATTACGTAATAGTATATAACGTTATACGTCATATAGTGATGTATTCTAACGTTATGCATTATAACGTAATAGTATATAACGTTATACGTCACATAGTGATGCAATATATCGTTATACGTTATAACGTAATAGTATACAACGTTATATGTCATATAGTGATGGAGTATAACGTTATAGGTAATAACGTAATAGTATAAACGTTATAAGACACATAGTCATGCAATATGTCGTTATACATTGTAACGTAATGCTCCATAACGTTATGCGTCATATAGTAATGCAACATATCGTTATACGTTATAACGTAACAGTATATGACGTTATTCGTCATATAGTGATACAATATATAGTGAGACGTTAGAGCGTAATACTCTATAACGATATACGTTATAATGTAATAGTATGTGACATTATGCTTCATATAGTGATGCAATATAACGTTATAAGTGATATAGTGATGCAATGTAACGTTATGCGTTATAAGGTACTAGTATATAACGTTATACTTCATATAGTGATGCAATATAACGTTATACCTTATAACGTAATAGTATATAACGTAGTATAGTAACGCTATACGTCATATAGTGACGCAGTATAACATTATAGGTTGCAACGTCGTACTCCATAACGTTTAACGTCATATAGTCATGCAATTTGTCGTTATACGTTGTAACGTAATGCTCCATAACGTTATGCGTCATATAGTATTGCAATATAACGTTATACGTTAAAACGAAATACTCCATAACGTTATACGTCATATAGTGATGCAATATAACGTTATAAGTTATAACGTAATAGTATAAACGTTATACATCATATAGTGATGCAGTATAGCGTTATAGGTTATAACGCAATCGTATATAAAGTTATACGTCACATAGTCATGCAATTTGTCGTTATACGTTGTAACGTAATGCTCCATAACGTTATACGTCATATAGTAATGCAATATAACGTTATACGATAAAACGAAATACTCCATAACGTTATACGTCATATAGTGATGCAATATATCGTTATAAGTTATAACGTTATAGTATAAACGTTATACATCATATAGTGATGCAGTATAACGTAATAGGTTATAACGCAATAGTATATAACGTTATGCGTCACATAGTAATGCAGTATAACATTATAAGTTGTAACGTAATACTCCATAACGTTATACGTCATATAGTAATGCAATATAACGTTATACGATAAAACGTAATACTCCATAACGTTATACGTCATATAGTGATGCAATATAATGTTATAAGTTATAACGTAATAGTATAAACGTTATACATCATATAGTGATGCAATATAACGTTATAAGTGATATAGTGATGCAATATAACGTTATACCTTATAACGTAATAGTATATAACGTTATACGTCATATACTGATGCAGTACATCGTTATAGGTTATAACGTAATAGTATAAACGTTATACATCATAAAGTGATGCAATATAACGTTATACCTTATAACGTAATAGTATATAACGTTATATATCACATAGTGATGCAATATAACATTATACCTTATAACGTAATAGTATATAAGGTTATACTTCATTTAGTGATGCAATATAACGATATGTATTATAACGTAATAGTATATAACATTATACGTCACATAGTGATGCAATATAACATTATACCTTATAACGTAATAGTATATAAGGTTATACTTCATTTAGTGATGCAATATGTCGTTATACCTTATAACGTAATAGTATATAACGTTATACGTCATATAGTGACGCAGTATAACATTATAGGTTGTAGCGTAATACTCCATAACGTTATACGCCATATAGTGATGCAGCATAACGTTATAGGTAATAACGTAATAGAATATAACCTTATACGTCACATAGTGATGAAATATATTGTTATCCGTTATTACGTAATAGTATATAACGTTATACGTCATATAGTGATGCAATATGACGTTATGTATTATAACGTAATAGTATATAACATTATACGTCACATAGTGATGCAATATATCGTTATACCTTATAACGCAATAGTATATAACGTTATACGTCATATAGTGACGCAGTGTAACGTTATAGGTTGTAACGTAATACTCCATAACGTTATACGTCATACAGTAATGCAATATAACGTTATACGTTATAACAGTATATGACGTTATACGTCATATAGTGATGCAGTATAACTTTATAGGTAATAACGTAATAGTATATAATGTTATACGTCACATAGTGATGAAATATATCTTTATCCGTTATAACGTAATAGTATATAACGTTATACGTCATATAGTGATGCAATATAACGTTATGCATTATAACGTAATAGCATAAATCGTTATACGATATAAGGTAATACTCTATAACGCTATACGTTATAACGTAACAGTATATAACGTTATACTTCATATAGTGATGCAATATAACGTTATACCTTATAACGTAATAGTATATAACGTTATTCGTCATATAGTGGTACAATATTACGTTATAAGTAAGTAATATAGTGAAGCAATATAACGTTATGCGTTATAACGTAATATTATATAACGTTATACGTCACATAGTGATGCAATATATCGTTATACGTTGTAACGTGATATACCATAATTTTATACGTCATACAGTGATGCAGTATAACATTATAAGTTATAACGTAATAGTATAAACGTTATACATCATATAGTGATGCAATATAACGTTATAAGTGACATTGTGATGCTGCATAATGTTATACATTATAACGTAATAGTATATAACGTTATACGTCATATACTGACGCAGTATAACATTATAGGTTGTAACGTAATACTCCATAACGTTCTACGTCATATAGTAATGCAATATAACGTTATACGTCATACCGTAACAGTATATGACGTTATACGTCATATAGTGATGCAGTATAACTTTATAGGTAATAACGTAATAGTATATAACGTTATACGTCACATAGTGATGCTATATAACGTTATAGGTTATAACGCAATAGTATATAACGTTATACGTCACATAGTGATGCAGTACATCGTTATAGGTTATAACCTAATAGTATATGACGTTATACGTCATATAGTGATGCAATATATCGTTATACCTTATAATGTAATAGTATATAAGGTTATACTTCATATAGTGATGCAATATATCGTTATACTTTATAACGTAATAGTATATAAGGTTATACTTCATATAGTGATGCATTATTTCGTTATACCTTATAACGTAATAGTATATAACGTTATACGTCATATAGTGACGCAGTATAACATTATAGGTTGTAACGTAATACTCCATAACTTTATACGTCATATAGTAATGCAACATAACGTTATACGATAAAACGTAATACTCCATAACGTTATACGTCATATAGTGATGCAATATAATGTTATAAGTTATAACGTAATAGTATAAACGTTATACATCATATTGTGATGCAATATAACGTTATAAGTGATATAGTGATGCAATATAACGTTATACCTTATAACGTAATAGTATGTAACGTTATACGTCATATACTGATGCAGTACATCGTTATAGGTTATAACGTAATAGTATAAACGTTATACATCATATAGTGATGCAATATAACGTTATACCTTATAACGTAATAGTATATAACGTTATACGTCACATAGTGATGCAATATAGCGTTATGCGTTATAACGTATTAGTATATAACGTTATACTTCATACATTGATGCAATATAACGTTATGCGTTATAACGTACTAGTATATAACGTTATACTTCTTATAGTGATGCAATATATCGTTATACCTTATAACGTAATAGTATATAACGTTATACGTCACATAGTGATGCAATATAGCGTTATGCGTTATAACGTATTAGTATATAACGTTATACTTCATACATTGATGCAATATAACGTTATGCGTTATAACGTACTAGTATATAACGTTATACTTCTTATAGTGATGCAATATATCGTTATACCTTCTAACGTAATAGTATATAACGTTATACGACATATAGTGATGCTGTATAAAGTTATAGGTTCTAACGCAATAGTATATAACGTTATACGTCACATAGTAATACAATATGTCGTTATACGTTGTAACGTAATGCTGCATAACGTTATTCGTCATATAGTAATGCAATATAACGTTATACGTTATAACGTAGCAGTATATGACGTTATTCGTCATATATTGATGCAACATGAAGTCATACGTTATAGCGTAATTCTCCATAACGTTATACGTTATACTGTAATAGTATATGATGCTATGAGTCATATAGTGATACAATATAACGTTATAAGTGATATAGTGATGCAATATAACGTTATAAGTGATATAGTGATGAAATATAACGTTACGCGTTATAACGTAATAGCATAAATCGTTATACGATATAAGGTAATACTCTATAACGCTATACGTTATAACGTAATAGTATATAACGTTATACTTCATATAGTGATGCAATATAACGTTATACCTTATAACGTAATAGTATATAACGTTATTCGTCATATAGTGGTACAATATTACGTTATAAGTAATATAGTGAAGCAATATAACGTTATGCGTTATAACGTAATATTATATAACGTTATACGTCACATAGTGATGCAATATATCGTTATACGTTGTAACGTAATACACCATAATTTTATACGTCATACAGTGATGCAGTATAACGTTATAAGTTATAACGTAATAGTATAAACGTTATACATCATATAGTGATGCAATATAACGTTATAAGTGACATTGTGATGCTGCATAATGTTATACATTATAACGTAATAGTATATAACGTTATACGTCATATACTGACGCAGTATAACATTATAGGTTGTAACGTAATACTCCACAACGTTCTACGTCATATAGTAATGCAATATAACGTTATACGTTATACCGTAACAGTATATGACGTTATACGTCATATAGTATAACGTTATAGGTAATAACGTTATAGTATATAACGTTATTCGTCACATAGTGATGAAATATATTGTTATCCTTTATTACGTAATAGTATATAACGTTATACGTCATATAGTGATGCAATATTACGTTATGCATTATAACGTAATAGTATATAACGTTATACGTCACATAGTGATGCAATATATCGTTATACGTTATAACGTAATAGTATATAACGTTATACGTCATATAGTGATGCAGTATAACGTTATAGGTTATAACGCAATAGTATATAACGTTATACGTCACATAGTCATGCGATATGTCGTTATACGTTGTAACGTAATGCTCCATATCGTTATGCGTCATATAGTAATGCAATATAACGTTATACGTTATAACGTAACAGTATATGACGTTATTCGTCATATAGTGATGCAACATGTAGTCATACGTTATAGCGTAATTCTCTATAACGTTATACGTTATAATGTAATAGTATATGACCTTATGCGTCATATAGTGATACAATATAACGGTATAAGTGGTATAGTGATGCAATATAACGTTGTAAGTGATATAGTGATGCAATATAACGTTATGGGTTATAACGTAATAGTTTAAATCGTTATACGATATAAGGTAATACTCTATAACGCTATACGTTATAACGTAATAGTTCATAACGTTATACGTCATATAGGGATGCTATATAACGTTATAAGTGATATAGTGATGCAATATATCGTTATACCTTATAACGTAATAGTATATATTGTTATACGTCATATAGTGACGCTGTATAACGTTATAGGTGGTAACGTAATACTCCATAACGTTATACGTCATATAGTAATGCAATATAACGTTATATGTTGTAACAGTATATGACGTTATACGTCATATAGTGATGCAGTATATCGTTATAGTTAGTAACGTAATAGTATATAACGTTATATGTCACATAGTGATGAAATATATCGTTATCCGTTATAAGGTAATAGTATACAACGTTATACGTCATATAGTGATGCAGTATAACGTGATAGGTTATAACGCAATAGTATATAACGTTAGACGTGACATAGTAATGCAATATGTCGTTATACGTTGTAACGTAATGCTCCATAACGTTATGCGTTATATAGCAATGCAATATAACGTTATGCACTATAAGGTAATAGTATAAAACGTTATACGTCATATAGTGATGCAGTATAACGTTATAGGTAGTAACGTAATACGTAATAATAGTATATAACGTTATAAGTCACATAGTGATGAAATATATCGTTATCCGTTATAAAGTAATAGTATATAACGTTATACATCATATAGTGATGCAGTATAACGTTATAGGTTATAACGTAACAGTATAGGACGTTATACGTCATATAGTGATGCAGCATAACGTTATAGCTTATAACGTAATAGTTTAAATCGTTATACGATATAAGGTAATAATCTATAACGCTATAAGTTAAACGTAATAGTTCATAACGTTATACGTCATATAGGGATGCTATATAACGTTATAAGTGATATAGTGATGCAATATATCGTTATACCTTATAACGTAATAGTATATAACGTTATACGTCATATAGTGATGCAGTATAAAGTTATAGGTTATAACGCAATAGTATATAACGTTATACGTAACATAGTAATGCAATATGACGTGATACGTTGTAACGTAATGCTCCATAACGTTATTCGTCATATAGTAAGGCAATATATCGTTATACGCTATAACGTAACAGTATATGACGTTATCCGTCATATAGTCATGCAATATTTCGTTATACGTTGTAACGTAATGCACCGTAACGTTATGCGTCATATAGTAATGCAATATAACGTTATACGTTAAAACGTAATACTCCATAACGTTATACGTCATATAGTGATGCAATATGACGTTATAAGTTATAACGTAATAGTGTAAACGTTATACATCACATAGTGATGCACTATAACGTTATAAGTGATATAGTGATGCAATATAACGTTATAAGTGATATAGTTATGCAATATAACGTTATGCGTTATAACGAAATAGTATAAATCGTTATACGATATAAGGTAATACTCTATAACGTTATACGTCATATAGTGGTGCAATATATCGTTATACCTTATAACCTAATTGTATACAACGTTATACGTCATATAGTTCTGCAGTACATCGTTATAGGCTATAACGTAATAGTATATAAGATTATACGTCATATAGTGACGCAGTATAACGTTATAGGTTGTAAAGTAATACTCCATAACGTTATACGTCATATAGTAATGCAAAATAACGTTACACGTTGTAACAGTATATAACGTTATACGTCATATAGTGATGCAGTATAACGTTATAGGTAGTAACGTAATAGTATATAACGTTATAAGTCACATAGTGATGAAATATATCGTTATCCGTTATAAAACAATAGTATATAACGTTATACGTCATATAGTGATGCAGTATAACGTTATAGGTTATAACGTAACAGTATATGACGTTATACGTCATATAGTGGTGCAATATATTGTTATACCTTATAATGTAATAGTATATAAGGTTATACTTCATATAGTGATGCAATATATCGTTATACCTTATTACGTGATAGTATATAAGGTTATACTTCATATAGTGATGCATTATATCGTTATACCTTATATGGTAATAGTACATAACTTTATACGTCATATAGTGACGCAGTATAACATTATAGGTTGTAACGTAATACTCCATAACGTTATACGTCATATATTAATGCAATATAACGTTATGCGTTATAACAGTATATGACGTTATACGTCATATAGTGATGCAGTATAACGTTATAGGTAATTACGTAATAGTAAATAACGTTGTACGTCACATAGTGATGAAATTTATTGTTATCTGTTATTACGTAATAGTATATAACGTTATACGTCATATAGTGATGCAATATAACGATATGCATTATAACGTAATAGTATATAACGTTATACGTCACATAGTGACGCAATATATCGTTATATGTTATAACGTAATAGTATATAACGTTATACGTCATATAGTGATGCAGTAAAACGTTATAGGTTCTAACGCAATAGTATATAACGTTATACGTCACATAGTGATGCAATATATCGTTATCTGTTATTACGTAATAGTATATGACGTTATACGTCATATAGGGATGCTATATAACGTCATAAGTGATATAGTGATGCTAAATAACGTTATGGCTTATAACGTAATAGTATATAACGTTATACGTCATATAGTGATGCAGTACATCGTTATAGGTTATAACGTAATAGTATATGACGCTATACGTAATATAGTGGTGCAGTATATCGTTATACCTTATAACGTAATAGTATACAACTTTATACGTCATATAGTGATGCAGTACATCGTTATAGGTTATAACGTAATAGTATATGACGTTATACGTCATATAGTGGTGCAATATAACGTTATACCTTATAACGTAATAGTATACAACGTTATACGTCATATAGTGATGCAGTACATCGTTATAGGTTATAACGCAATAGTATATAACGTTATGCGTCACATAGTAGTGCAACATATCGTTATACGTTGCAACGTAAGGCTCCATAACGTTATGCGTCATATAGTTATGCAATATAACGTTATACGTTATAACGTAACAGTATATGACGTTATTCGTCATATAGTGATGCAACATGTAGTCATACGTTATAGCGTAATTCTCTATAACGTTATACGTTACAATGTAATAGTATATGACGTTATGCGTCATATAGTGATACAATATAACGTTATAAGTGATATAGTGATGCAGTATAACGTTATAAGTGATATTGTGATGCAATGTAACGTTTTGCGTTATAAAGTAATAGTATAAATCGTTATACGATATAAGGTAATACTCTATAACGCTATACGTTATAACGTAATAGTTCATAACGTTATACGTCATATAGCGATGCTATATAATGTTATAAGTGATATAGTGATGCAATATAACGTTATACGTTATAACGTAATAGTATATAACGTTATACGTCATATAGTGATGCAGTACATCGTTATAGGTTATAACCTAATAGTATATGACGTTATACGTCATATAGTGGTGCAATATATCGTTATACCTTATAACGTAATACTATATAAGGTTATACTTCATATAGTGATGCAATATATCGTTATACCTTATAATGTAATAGTATATAAGGTTATACTTCATATAGTGATGCAATATACCGTTATACCTTATAACGTAATACTATATAAGGTTATACTTCATATAGTGATGCATTATATCGTTATACCTTATAACGTAATAGTATATAACGTTATACGTCATATAGTGACGCAGAATAACATTATAGGTTGTAACGTAATACTCTATAACGTTATACGTCATATAGTGATGCAATATAACGTTATAAGTTATAACGTAATAGTATAAACGTTATACATCATATAGTGATGCAATATAACGTTATACCTTATAATGTAATAGTATATAAGGTTATACTTCATATAGTGATGCAATATATCGTTATACCTTATAACGTAATAGTATATAAGGTTATACTTCATATAGTGATGCATTATATCGTTATAGCTTATAACGTAATAGTATATAACGTTACACGTCATATAGTGACGCAGTATAACATTATAGGTTGTAACGTAATACTCCATAACGTTATACGTCATATAGTAATGCAATATAACGTTATAAGATAAAACGAAATACTCCATAACGTTATACGTCATATAGTGATGCAAGATAATGTTATAAGTTATAACGTAATAGTATAAACGTTATACATCATATAGTGATGCAATATAACGTTATAAGTGATATAGTGATGCAATATAACGTTATACCTTATAACGTAATAGTATATAACGTTATACGTCATATAGTGATGCAGTATAACGTTATAGGTTATAACGCAATAGTATATAACGTTATGCGTCACATAGTAATGCAATATGTCGTTATACGTTGTAACGTAATGCTCCATAACGTTATGCGTCATATAGTAATGCAACATAACGTTATACGTTATAACGTAACAGTATATGACGTTATTCGTCATATAGTGATGCAACATGTAGTCATACGTTATAGCGGAATTCTCTATAACGTTATACGTTACAATGTAATAGTATATGACGTTATGCTTCATATAGTGATACAATATAACGTTATAAGTGATATAGTGATGCAATATAACGTTGTAAGTGATATAGTGATGCAATGTAACGTTATACATTATAACGTAATAGTATATAACGTTATACGTCATATAGTGATGCAGTACATCGTTATAGGTTATAACCTAATAGTATATGACGTTATACGTCATATAGTGGTGCAATATATCGTTATACCTTATAACGTAATACTATATAAGGTTATACTTCATATAGTGATGCAATATATCGTTATACCTTATAATGTAATAGTATATAAGGTTATACTTCATATAGTGATGCAATATACCGTTATACCTTATAACGTAATACTATATAAGGTTATACTTCATATAGTGATGCATTATATCGTTATACCTTATAACGTAATAGTATATAACGTTATACGTCATATAGTGACGCAGAATAACATTATAGGTTGTAACGTAATACTCTATAACGTTATACGTCATATAGTGATGCAATATAACGTTATAAGTTATAACGTAATAGTATAAACGTTATACATCATATAGTGATGCAATATAACGTTATACCTTATAATGTAATAGTATATAAGGTTATACTTCATATAGTGATGCAATATATCGTTATACCTTATAACGTAATAGTATATAAGGTTATACTTCATATAGTGATGCATTATATCGTTATAGCTTATAACGTAATAGTATATAACGTTACACGTCATATAGTGACGCAGTATAACATTATAGGTTGTAACGTAATACTCCATAACGTTATACGTCATATAGTAATGCAATATAACGTTATAAGATAAAACGAAATACTCCATAACGTTATACGTCATATAGTGATGCAAGATAATGTTATAAGTTATAACGTAATAGTATAAACGTTATACATCATATAGTGATGCAATATAACGTTATAAGTGATATAGTGATGCAATATAACGTTATACCTTATAACGTAGTAGTATATAACGTTATACGTCATATAGTGATGCAGTATAACGTTATAGGTTATAACGCAATAGTATATAACGTTATGCGTCACATAGTAATGCAATATGTCGTTATACGTTGTAACGTAATGCTCCATAACGTTATGCGTCATATAGTAATGCAACATAACGTTATACGTTATAACGTAACAGTATATGACGTTATTCGTCATATAGTGATGCAACATGTAGTCATACGTTATAGCGGAATTCTCTATAACGTTATACGTTACAATGTAATAGTATATGACGTTATGCTTCATATAGTGATACAATATAACGTTATAAGTGATATAGTGATGCAATATAACGTTATAAGTGATATAGTGATGCAATGTAACGTTAAGAGTTATAACGTAATAGTATAAATCGTTATACGATGTAAGGTGATACTCTATAACGCTATACGTTATAACGTAATAGTTCATAACGTTATACGTCATATAGCGATGCTATATAATGTTATAAGTGATATAGTGATGCAATATAACGTTATACATTATAACGTAATAGTATATAACGTTATACGTCATATAGTGATGCAGTACATCGTTATAGGTTATTACCTAATAGTATATGACGTTATACGTCATATAGTGGTGCAATATATCGTTATACCTTATAATGTAATAGCATATAAGGTTATACTTCATATAGTGATGCAATATATCGTTATACCTTATAACGTAATAGTATATAAGGTTATACTTCATATAGTGATGCATTATATCGTTATACCTTATAACGTAATAGTATATAACGTTATACGTCATATAGTGACGCAGTATAACATTATAAGTTGTAACGTAATACTCCATAACGTTATACGTCATATAGTAATGCAATATAACGTTATACGATAAAACGTAATACTCCATAACGTTATACGTCATATAGTGATGCAATATAATGTTATAAGTTATTACGTAATCGTATAAACGTTATACATCATATAGTGATGAAATATAACGTTATAAGTGATATAGTGATGCAATATAACGTTATACATTATAACGTAATAGTATATAACGTTATACGTCATATAGTGATGCAGTACATCGTTATAGGTTATAACCTAATAGTGTATGACGTTACACGTCATATAGTGGTGCAATATATCGTTATACCTTATAATGTAATAGTATGTATGGTTATACTTCATATAGTGATGCAATATATCGTTATACCTTATAACGTAATAGTATATAAGGTTATACTTCATATAGTGATGCATTATATCGTTATACCTTATAACGTAATAGTACATAACGTTATACGTCATATAGTGACGCAGTATAACATTATAGGTTGTAACGTAATACTCCATAACGTTATACATCATATAGTAATGCAACATAACGTTATACGATAAAACGTAATACTCCATAACGTTATACGTCATATAGTGATGCAATATAATGTTATAAGTTATAACGTAATAGTATAAACGTTATACATCATATAGTGATGCAATATAACGTTATACCTTATAACGTAATAGTATATAACGTTATAAATCACATAGTGATGCAATATAACATTATACCTTATAACGTAATAGTATATAAGGTTATACTTCATTTAGTGATGCAATATAACGATATGTATTATAACGTAATAGTATATAACATTATACGTCACATAGTGATGCAATATAACATTATACCTTATAACGCAATAGTATATAACGTTATACGTAACATAGTAATGCAATATGACGTGATACGTTGTAACGTAATGCTCCATAACGTTATTCGTCATATAGTAAGGCAATATATCGTTATACGTTATAACGTAACAGTATATGACGTTATCCGTCATATAGTCATGCAATATTTCGTTATACGTTGTAACGTAATGCACCGTAACGTTATGCGTCATATAGTAATGCAATATAACGTTATACGTTAAAACGTAATACTCCATAACGTTATACGTCATATAGTGATGCAATATAACGTTATAAGTTATAACGTAATAGTGTAAACGTTATACATCACATAGTGATGCACTATAACGTTATAAGTGATATAGTGATGCAATATAACGTTATAAGTGATATAGTTATGCAATATAACGTTATGCGTTATAACGAATAAGTATAAATCGTTATACGATATAAGGTAATACTCTATAACGTTATACGTCATATAGTGGTGCAATATATCGTTATACCTTATAACGTAATTGTATACAACGTTATACGTCATATAGTTCTGCAGTACATCGTTATAGGCTATAACGTAATAGTATATAAGATTATACGTCATATAGTGACGCAGTATAACGTTATAGGTTGTAAAGTAATACTCCATAACGTTATACGTCATATAGTAATGCAAAATAACGTTATACGTTGTAACAGTATATAACGTTATACGTCATATAGTGATGCAGTATAACGTTATAGGTAGTAACGTAATAGTATATAACGTTATAAGTCACATAGTGATGAAATATATCGTTATCCGTTATAAAATAATAGTATATAACGTTATACGTCATATAGTGATGCAGTATAACGTTATAGGTTATAACGTAACAGTATATGACGTTATACGTCATATAGTGGTGCAATATATTGTTATACCTTATAATGTAATAGTATATAAGGTTAAACTTCATATAGTGATGCAATATATCGTTATACCTTATTACGTGATAGTATATAAGGTTATGCTTCATATAGTGATGCATTATATCGTTATACCTTATATGGTAATAGTACATAACTTTATACGTCATATAGTGACGCAGTATAACATTATAGGTTGTAACGTAATACTCCATAACGTTATACGTCATATATTAATGCAATATAACGTTATGCGTTATAACAGTATATGACGTTATACGTCATATAGTGATGCAGTATAACGTTATAGGTAATTACGTAATAGTAAATAACGTTGTACGTCACATGGTGATGAAATTTATTGTTATCTGTTATTACGTAATAGTATATAACGTTATTCGTCATATAGTGATGCAATATAACGATATGCATTATAACGTAATAGTATATAACGTTATACGTCACATAGTGACGCAATATATCGTTATATGTTATAACGTAATAGTATATAACGTTATACGTCATATAGTGATGCAGTAAAACGTTATAGGTTCTAACGCAATAGTATATAACGTTATACGTCACATAGTGATGCAATATATCGTTATCTGTTATTACGTAATAGTATATGACGTTATACGTCATATAGGGATGCTATATAACGTCGTAAGTGATATAGTGATGCTAAATAACGTTATGGCTTATAACGTAATAGTATATAACGTTATACGTCATATAGTGATGCAGTACATCGTTATAGGTTATAACGTAATAGTATATGACGCTATACGTAATATAGTGGTGCAGTATATCGTTATACCTTATAACGTAATAGTATACAACGTTATACGTCATATAGTGATGCAGTACATCGTTATAGGTTATAACGCAATAGTATATAACGTTATGCGTCACATAGTAGTGCAACATATCGTTATACGTTGTAACGTAAGGCTCCATAACGTTATGCGTCATAGAGTAATGCAATATAACGTTATACGTTATAACGTAACAGTATATGACGTTATTCGTCATATAGTGATGCAACATGCAGTCATACGTTATAGCGTAATTCTCTATAACGTTATACGTTACAATGTAATAGTATATGACGTTATGCGTCATATAGTGATACAATATAACGTTATAAGTGATATAGTGATGCAGTATAACGTTATAAGTGATATTGTGATGCAATGTAACGTTTTGCGTTATAAAGTAATAGTATAAATCGTTATACGATATAAGGTAATACTCTATAACGCTATACGTTATAACGTAATAGTTCATAACGTTATACGTCATATAGCGATGCTATATAATGTTATAAGTGATATAGTGATGCAATATAACGTTATACATTATAACGTAATAGTATATAACGTTATACGTCATATAGTGATGCAATATAACGTTATAAGTTATAACGTAATAGTATAAACGTTATACCTCATATAGTGATGCAATATAACGTTATACCTTATAATGTAATAGTATATAAGGTTATACTTCATATAGTGATGCAATATATCGTTATACCTTATAACGTAATAGTATATAAGGTTATACTTCATATAGTGATGCATTATATCGTTATAGCTTATAACGTAATAGTATATAACGTTACACGTCATATAGTGACGCAGTATAACATTATAGGTTGTAACGTAATACTCCATAACGTTATACGTCATATAGTAATGCAATATAACGTTATAAGATAAAACGAAATACTCCATAACGTTATACGTCATATAGTGATGCAAGATAATGTTATAAGTTATAACGTAATAGTATAAACGTTATACATCATATAGTGATGCAATATAACGTTATAAGTGTTATAGTGATGCAATATAACGTTATACCTTATAACGTAATAGTATATAACGTTATACGTCATATAGAGATGCAGTATAACGTTATAGGTTATAACGCAATAGTATATAACGTTATGCGTCACATAGTAATGCAATATGTCGTTATACGTTGTAACGTAATGCTCCATAACGTTATGCGTCATATAGTAATGCAACATAACGTTATACGTTATAACGTAACAGTATATGACGTTATTCGTCATATAGTAATGCAACATGTAGTCATACGTTATAGCGGAATTCTCTATAACGTTATACGTTACAATGTAATAGTATATGACGTTATGCTTCATATAGAGATACAATATAACGTTATAAGTGATATAGTGATGCAATATAACGTTATAAGTGATATAGTGATGCAATGTAACGTTATGCGTTATAACGTAATAGTATAAATCGTTATACGATGTAAGGTAATACTCTATAACGCTATACGTTATAACGTAATAGTTCATAACGTTATACGTCATATAGCGATGCTATATAATGTTATAAGTGATATAGTGATGCAATATAACGTTATACATTATAACGTTATAGTATATAACGTTATACGTCATATAGTGATGCAGTACATAGTTATAGGTTATTACCTAATAGTATATGACGTTATACGTCATATAGTAATGCAATATAACGTTATACGATAAAACGTAATACTCCATAACGTTATACGTCATATAGTGATGCAATATAATGTTATAAGTTATTACGTAATAGTATAAAAGTTATACATCATATAGTGATGAAATATAACGTTATAAGTGATATAGTGATGCAATATAACGTTATACATTATAACGTAATAGTACATAACGTTATACGTCATATAGTGACGCAGTATAACATTATAGGTTGTAACGTAATACTCCATAACGTTATACATCATATAGTAATGCAACATAACGTTATACGATAAAACGTAATACTCCATAACGTTATACGTCATATAGTGATGCAATATAATGTTATAAGTTATAACGTAATAGTATAAACGTTATACATCATATAGTGATGCAATATAACGTTATACCTTATAACGTAATAGTATATAACGTTATAAATCACATAGTGATGCAATATAACATTATACCTTATAACGTAATAGTATATAAGGTTATACTTCATTTAGTGATGCAATATAACGATATGTATTATAACGTAATAGTATATAACATTATACGTCACATAGTGATGCAATATAACATTATACCTTATAACGCAATAGTATATAACGTTATACGTCATATACGATGCAATATGACGTTATGTGTTATAACGTAATAGTATATAACATTATACGTCACATAGTGATGCAATATATCCTTATACCTTATAACGCAATAGTATATAACGTTATACGTCATATAGTGATGCAATATAACGTTATGCATTATAACGTAATAGTATATAACGTTATACGTCACATAGTGATGCAATATAAAGTTATATGTTATAACGCAATAGTATATAACGTTATACGTCACATAGTCATGCAATATGTCGTTATACGTTGTAACGTAATGCTCCATAACGTTATGCGTCATATAGTAATGCAATATAACGTTATACGTTATAACGTAACAGTATATGACGTTATTCGTCATATAGTGATGCAATATGCAGTCATATGTTATAGCGTAATTCTCTATAACGTTATACGTTATTATGTTATAGTATATGACGTTATGCGTAATATAGTGATAAAATATATTGTTATAAGTGATATAGTGTTGCAATATAACGTTATACCTTAAAACGTAATAGTATATAACGTTATACGTCATATAGTGACGCAGTATAACATTATAGGTTGTAACGTAATACTCCATAACGATATACGTCATATATTAATGCAATATAACGTTATGCGTTATAACAGTATATGACGTTATACGTCATATAGTGATGCAGTATAACGTTATAGGTAATTACGTAATAGTAAATAACGTTGTACGTCACATAGTGATGAAATTTATTGTTATCTGTTATTACGTAATAGTATATAACGTTATTCGTCATATAGTGATGCAATATAACGATATGCATTATAACGTAATAGTATATAACGTTATACGTCACATAGTGACGCAATATATCGTTATATGTTATAACGTAATAGTATATAACGTTATACGTCATATAGTGATGCAGTAAAACGTTATAGGTTCTAACGCAATAGTATATAACGTTATACGTCACATAGTGATGCAATATATCGTTATCTGTTATTACGTAATAGTATATGACGTTATACGTCATATAGGGATGATATATAACGTCATAAGTGATATAGTGATGCTAAATAACGTTATGGCTTATAACGTAATAGTATATAACGTTATACGTCATATAGTGATGCAGTACATCGTTATAGGTTATAACGTAATAGTATATGACGCTATACGTAATATAGTGGTGCAGTATATCGTTATACCTTATAACGTAATAGTATACAACGTTATACGTCATATAGTGATGCAGTACATCGTTATAGGTTATAACGCAATAGTATATAACGTTATGCGTCACATAGTAGTGCAACATATCGTTATACGTTGTAACGTAAGGCTCCATAGCGTTATGCGTCATATAGTAATGCAATATAACGTTATACGTTATAACGTAACAGTATATGACGTTATTCGTCATATAGTGATGCAACATGTAGTCATACGTTATAGCGTAATTCTCTATAACGTTATACGTTACAATGTAATAGTATATGACGTTATGCGTCATATAGTGATACAATATAACGTTATAAGTGATATAGTGATGCAGTATAACGTTATAAGTGATATTGTGATGCAATGTAACGTTTTGCGTTATAAAGTAATAGTATAAATCGTTATACGATATAAGGTAATACTCTATAACGCTATACGTTATAACGTAATAGTTCATAACGTTATACGTCATATAGTGATGCAGTACATCGTTATAGGTTATAACCTAATAGTATATGACGTTATACGTCATATAGTGGTGCAATATATCGTTATACCTTATAACGTAATACTATATAAGGTTATACTTCATATAGTGATGCAATATATCGTTATACCTTATAATGTAATAGTATATAAGGCTATACTTCATATAGTGATGCAATATACCGTTATACCTTATAACGTAATACTATATAAGGTTATACTTCATATAGTGATGCATTATATCGTTATACCTTATAACGTAATAGTATATAACGTTATACGTCATATAGTGACGCAGAATAACATTATAGGTTGTAACGTAATACTCTATAACGTTATACGTCATATAGTGATGCAATATAACGTTATAAGTTATAACGTAATAGTATAAACGTTATACATCATATAGTGATGCAATATAACGTTATACCTTATAATGTAATAGTATATAAGGTTATACTTCATATAGTGATGCAATATAACGTTATGCATTATAACGTAATAGTATATAACGTTATACGTCACATAGTGATGCAATATAAAGTTATATGTTATAACGCAATAGTATATAACGTTATACGTCACATAGTCATGCAATATGTCGTTATACGTTGTAACGTAATGCTCCATAACGTTATGCGTCATATAGTAATGCAATATAACGTTATACGTTATAACGTAACAGTATATGACGTTATTCGTCATATAGTGATGCAATATGCAGTCATATGTTATAGCGTAATTCTCTATAACGTTATACGTTATTATGTTATAGTATATGACGTTATGCTTCATATAGTGATACAATATAACGTTATAAGTGATATAGTGATGCAATATAACGTTATAAGTGATATAGTGATGCAATGTAACGTTATGCGTTATAACGTAATAGTATAAATCGTTATACGATGTAAGGTAATACTCTATAACGCTATACGTTATAACGTAATAGTTCATAACGTTATACGTCATATAGCGATGCTATATAATGTTATAAGTGATATAGTGATGCAATATAACGTTATACATTATAACGTAATAGTATATAACGTTATACGTCATATAGTGATGCAGTACATAGTTATAGGTTATTACCTAATAGTATATGACGTTATACGTCATATAGTAATGCAATATAACGTTATACGATAAAACGTAATACTCCATAACGTTATACGTCATATAGTGATGCAATATAATGTTATAAGTTATTACGTAATAGTATAAACGTTATACATCATATAGTGATGAAATATAACGTTATAAGTGATATAGTGATGCAATATAACGTTATACATTATAACGTAATAGTACATAACGTTATACGTCATATAGTGACGCAGTATAACATTATAGGTTGTAACGTAATACTCCATAACGTTATACATCATATAGTAATGCAACATAACGTTATACGATAAAACGTAATACTCCATAACGTTATACGTCATATAGTGATGCAATATAATGTTATAAGTTATAACGTAATAGTATAAACGTTATACATCATATAGTGATGCAATATAACGTTATACCTTATAACGTAATAGTATATAACGTTATAAATCACATAGTGATGCAATATAACATTATACCTTATAACGTAATAGTATATAAGGTTATACTTCATTTAGTGATGCAATATAACGATATGTATTATAACGTAATAGTATATAACATTATACGTCACATAGTGATGCAATATAACATTATACCTTATAACGCAATAGTATATAACGTTATACGTCATATACGATGCAATATGACGTTATGTGTTATAACGTAATAGTATATAACATTATACGTCACATAGTGATGCAATATATCCTTATACCTTATAACGCAATAGTATATAACGTTATACGTCATATAGTGACGCAGTATAACGTTATAGGTTGTAACGTAATACTCCATAACGTTATACGTCATACAGTAATGCAATATAACGTTATACGTTATAACAGTATATGACGTTATACGTCATACAGTGATTCAGTATAACTTTATGGGTAATAACGTAATAGTATATAATGTTATACGTCACATAGTGATGAAATATATCTTTATCCGTTATAAGGTAATAGTATATAACGTTATACGTCATATAGTGATGCAATATAACGTTATGCATTATAACGTAATAGTATATAACGTTATACGTCACATAGTGATGCAATATAAAGTTATATGTTATAACGCAATAGTATATAACGTTATACGTCACATAGTCATGCAATATGTCGTTATACGTTGTAACGTAATGCTCCATAACGTTATGCGTCATATAGTAATGCAATATAACGTTATACGTTATAACGTAACAGTATATGACGTTATTCGTCATATAGTGATGCAATATGCAGTCATATGTTATAGCGTAATTCTCTATAACGTTATACGTTATTATGTTATAGTATATGACGTTATGCGTAATATAGTGATAAAATATATTGTTATAAGTGATATAGTGTTGCAATATAACGTTATACCTTAAAACGTAATAGTATATAACGTTATACGTCATATAGTGATGCAATATATCGTTATACGTTGTAACGTAATAACGTTAATAACGTTATATTATCCATAACGTTGTACGTCATATAGTAATGCAATATAACGTTATATGTTAAAACGTAATACTCCATAACGTTATACGTCATATAGTGATGCAATATAACGTTATAAGTTATAACGTAATAGTATAAAAGTTATACATCATATAGTGATGCAACATAACGTTATAAGTGATATAGTGATGCAATATAACGTTATAAGTGATATAGTGATGCTACATAACGTCATACCTTATAACGTAATAGTATATAACGTTGTGCGTCACATAGTGACGCAGTATAACGTTATATGTTCCAACGCAATAGTATATAACGTTATACGTCACATAATCATGCAATATGTCGTTATACGTTGCAACGTAATGCTCCATAACTTTATGCGTCATATAGTAATGCAATATAAGGTTATACGTTATAACGTAACAGTATATGACGTTATTCGTCATATAGTGATGCAACATGTAGTCATACGTTATAGCGTAATTCTCTATAACGTTATACGTTATAATGTAATAGTATATGACCTTATGCGTCATATAGTGATACAATATAACGTTATAAGTGATATAGTGATGCAATATAACGTTATAAGTCATATAGTGATGCAATATAACGTTATGGGTTATAACGTAATAGTTTAAATCGTTATACGATATAAGGTAATACTCTATAACGCTATACGTTATAACGTAATAGTTCATAACGTTATACGTCATATAGGGATGCTATATAACGTTATAAGTGATATAGTGATGCAATATAACGTTATACATTATAACGTAATAGTATATAACGTTATACGTCATATAGTGATGCAGTACATCGTTATTGGTTATAAGCTAATAGTATATGACGTTATACGTCATATAGTGGTGCAATATATCGTTATACCTTATAACGTAATACTATATAAGGTTATACTTCATATAGTGATGCAATATATCGTTATACCTTATAATGTAATAGTATATAAGGTTGTACTTCATATAGTGATGCAATATACCGTTATACCTTATAACGTAATACTATATAAGGTTATACTTCATATAGTGATGCATTATATCGTTATACCTTATAACGTCATAGTATATAACGTTATACGTCATATAGTGACGCAGAATAACATTATAGGTTGTAACGTAATACTCTATAACGTTATACGTCATATAGTGATGCAATATAACGTTATAAGTTATAACGTAATAGTATAAACGTTATACATCATAGGGTGATGCATTATAACGTTATACCTTATAATGTAATAGTATATAAGGTTATACTTCATATAGTGATGCAATATATCGTTATACCTTATAACGTAATACTATATAAGGTTATACTTCACATAGTGATGGAATATATAGTTATACCTTATAACGTAATACTCCATAACGTTATACGTTATATAGTAATGCAATATAACGTTATACGTCACATAGTGATGTAATATACCGTTATACATTATAACGTAATAGTATATAATGTTATACGTCTTACAATGATGCAATATAACGCTATACATAATAACGTAATAGTTCATAACGTTATACGTCAAATAGGGATGCAGTACAACGTTATAGGTTATAACGTAATAGTATATGACATTATACGTCACATAGTGATGCAGTACAACGATATAGGTTATAACGTAATAGTATATGATATTATACGTCATATAGTGGTGCAATATAACGTTATAAGTGCCATAGTAGTGCAATATAACGTTATGCCTTATAACCTAATAGTATATAACGTTATACGTCATATAGTGATGCAATATAACGTTATGCATTATAGCGTAAAAGTATATAACGTTATACGTCACATAGAGATGCAATATATCGTTATACCTTATATCGTAAAAGTATATAACGTTATACGTCACATGGTAATGCAATATGTCGTTTTACGATGTAACGTAGTGCTCCATAACGTTATACGTCATATAGTAATGCAATATAACGTTATGCGTTATAACGTAACAGTATATGACGTTATTCGTCATATAGTGATGCAATATGTAGTCATACGTTATAGCGCAATACTCTATAACGTTATACGTTATAATGTAATAGTATATGACGTTATGAGTCATATAGTGATGCAATATAACGTTATAAGTGATATAGTGATGCAATATGACGTTATAAGTGATATAGTGATGCAATATAACGTTATGCGTTATAACGTACTAGTATATAACGATATAATTCATATAGTGATGCAATATAACGTTATATGTGATATAGTGATGCAATATAACGTTATAAGTGATATAGTGATGCAATATAACGTTATAAGTGATATAGTGATGCAATATAACGTTATGCGTTATAACGTAATAGTATAAATCGTTATACGATATAAGGTAATACTCTATAACGTTATACCTTATAACGTAATAGTATATAACGTTATACGTCATATAGTGGTGCAGTACAACGTTATATGTTATAACTTAATAGTATATGACGTCATCCGTCATATAGTGGTGCAATATATCGTTATACCTAATAACGTAATAGTATATAAGGTTATACTTCATATAGTGATGCAATATATTGTTATACCTTATAACGTAATAGTATATAACGTTATACATCATATAGTGATGCAGTACATCGTTATAGGTTATAACGTAATAGTATATAACGTTATACGTCATATAGTGGTGCAGTACGTCGTTATAGGTTATAACGTAATAGTATATGACGTTTACGTCATATAGTGGTGCAGTTTAACGTTATAGGTTATAACGCAATAGTATATAACGTTATTCGTCACATAGTGATGCAATATATCGTTATGCGTTATAACGTAATAGCATATAACGTTATTCGTCACATAGTGATGCAATATATCGTTATACGTTGTAACGTAATACTCCATTACGTTATACGTCATATAGTAATGCATTATAACGTTATACGTTAAAACGTAATACTCCATATCGTTATACGTCATATGGTAATGCAATATGTCGTTATACGTTGTAACGTAATGCTCCATAACGTTATGCGTCATATAGTAATGCAATATAACGTTATACATTATAAAGTAATAGTATATAACGTTATACGTCACATAGTGATGCAATATATCGTTATACGTTGTAACGTAATAGTATATAACGTTATACGTCATATAGTGATGCAGTTTAACGTTATACGTTAAAACGTAATACTCCATATCGTTATACGTCATATAGTAATGCAATATGTCGTTATACGTTGTAACGTAATGCTCCATAACGTTATACGTCATATAGTAATGCAATATAACGTTATACATTATAAAGTAATAGTATATAACGTTATACGTCACATAGTGACGCAATATATCGTTATATGTTATAACGTAATAGTATATAACGTTATACGTCATATAGTGATGCAGTAAAACGTTATAGGTTCTAACGCAATAGTATATAACGTTATACGTCAAATAGTGATGCAATATATCGTTATCTGTTATTACGTAATAGTATATGACGTTATACGTCATATAGGGATGCTATATAACGTCATAAGTGATATAGTGACGCTAAATAACGTTATGGCTTATAGCGTAATAGTATATAACGTTATACGTCATATAGTGATGCAGTACATCGTTATAGGTTATAACGTAATAGTATATAAGGTTATACTTCCTGTAGTGGTGCAATATATCGTTATACCTTATAACGTAATAGTATACAACGTTATACGTCATATAGTGATGCAGTACATCGTTATATGCTATAACGTAATAGTATATGACGTTATACGTCATATAGTGGTGCAATATATCGTTATACCTTATAACGTAATAGTATACAACGTTATACGTCATATAGTGGTGCAATATAACGTTATGCATTATAACGTAGTAGTTTGTAACGTTATACGTCACATAGTAATGCGATATGTCGATATACGTTGTAAGGTAATGCTACATATCGTTATTCGTCATATAGTAATGCAACATAACGTTATACGTAATAACGTAACAGTATATGACGTTATTAGTCATATAGTGATGCAATATGTAGTCATACGTTATAGCGTAATACTCTATTACGTTATACGTTATAATGTAATAGTATATGACGTTATGCGTCATATAGTGATACAATATAACGTTATAAGTGATATCGTGGTGTAATATAACGTTTTACCTTATAACGTAATAGTATATAACGTTATACATCATATAGTGATGCAGTACATCGTTATAGGTTATAACGTAATAGTATATAACGTTATACGTCATATAGTGGTGCAGTACGTCGTTATAGGTTATAACGTAATAGTATATGACGTTTACGTCATATAGTGGTGCAGTTTAACGTTATAGGTTATAACGGAATAGTATATAACGTTATTCGTCACATAGTGATGCAATATATCGTTATGCGTTATAACGTAATAGCATATAACGTTAATCGTCACATAGTGATGCAATATATCGTTATACGTTTTAACGTAATACTCCATTACGTTATACGTCATATAGTAATGCATTATAACGTTATACGTTAAAACGTAATACTCCATATCGTTATACGTCATATAGTAATGCAATATGTCGTTATACGTTGTAACGTAATGCTCCATAACGTTATGCGTCATATAGTAATGCAATATAACGTTATACATTATAAAGTAATAGTATATAACGTTATACGTCACATAGTGATGCAATATATCGTTGTCTGTTATTACGTAATAGTATATGACGTTATACGTCATATAGGGATGCTATATAACGTCATAAGTGATATAGTGATGCTAAATAACGTTATGGCTTATAGCGTAATAGTATATAACGTTATACGTCATATAGTGATGCAGTACATCGTTATAGGTAATAACGTAATAGTATATGACGCTATACGTAATATAGTGGTGCAGTATATCGTTATACCTTATAACGTAATAGTATACAACGTTATACGTCATATAGTGATGCAGTACATCGTTATATGTTATAACGTAATAGTATATGACGTTATACGTCATATAGTGGTGCAATATATCGTTATAACTTATAACGTAATAATATATAAGGTTATACTTCATGTAGTGGTGCAATATATCGTTATACCTTATAACGTAATAGTATACAACGTTATACGTCATATAGTGATGCAGTACATCGTTATAGGTTATAACGCAATAGTATATAACGTTATGCGTCACATAGTAGTGCAACATATCGTTATACGTTGTAACGTAATGCTCCATAACGTTATGCGTCATATAGTAATGCAATATAACGTTATACGTTATAACGTAACAGTATATGACGTTATTCGTCATATAGTGATGCAACATGTAGTCATACGTTATAGCGTAATTCTCTATAACGTTATACGTTACAATGTAATAGTATATGACGTTATGCGTCATATAGTGATACAATATAACGTTATAAGTGATATAGTGATGCAATATAACGTTATAAGTGATATTGTGATGCAATGTAACGTTATGCGTTATAACGTAATAGTATAAATCGTTATACGATATAAGGTAATACTCTATAACGCTATACGTTATAACGTAATAGTTCATAACGTTATACGTCATATAGCGATGCTATATAATGTTATAAGTGATATAGTGATGCAATATAACGTTATGCGTTATAACGTAATAGTTCATAACGTTATACGTCATATAGTGATGCAGTATAACGTTATAGGTAACAACGTAATAGTTTATAACGTTATACGTCACATAGTGATGAAATATATCGTTATCCGTTATAACGTAGTAGTATATAACGTTATACGTCATATAGTGGTGCAATATAACGTTATGCATTATAACGTAGTAGTTTGTAACGTTATACGTCACATAGTAATGCAATATGTCGTTATACGTTGTAAGGTAATGCTACATATCGTTATTCGTCATATAGTAATGCAACATAACGTTATACGTAATAACGTAACAGTATATGACGTTATTAGTCATATAGTGATGCAATATGTAGTCATACGTTATAGCGTAATACTCTATTACGTTATACGTTATAATGTAATAGTATATGACGTTATGCGTCATATAGTGATACAATATAACGTTATAAGTGATATCGTGGTGTAATATAACGTTTTACCTTATAACGTAATAGTATATAACGTTATACATCATATAGTGATGCAGTACATCGTTATATGTTATAACGTAATAGTATATAACGTTATACGTCATATAGTGGTGCAGTACGTCGTTATAGGTTATAACGTAATAGTATATGACGTTTACGTCATATAGTGGTGCAGTTTAACGTTATAGGTTATAACGGAATAGTATATAACGTTATTCGTCACATAGTGATGCAATATATCGTTATGCGTTATAACGTAATAGCATATAACGTTAATCGTCACATAGTGATGCAATATATCGTTATACGTTGTAACGTAATACTCCATTACGTTATACGTCATATAGTAATGCATTATAACGTTATACGTTAAAACGTAATACTCCATGTCGTTATACGTCATATAGTAATGCAATATGTCGTTATACGTTGTAACGTAATGCTCCATAACGTTATGCGTCATATAGTAATGCAATATAACGTTATACATTATAAAGTAATAGTATATAACGTTATACGTCACATAGTGATGCAATATATCGTTGTCTGTTATTACGTAATAGTATATGACGTTATACGTCATATAGGGATGCTATATAACGTCATAAGTGATATAGTGATGCTAAATAACGTTATGGCTTATAGCGTAATAGTATATAACGTTATACGTCATATAGTGATGCAGTACATCGTTATAGGTAATAACGTAATAGTATATGACGCTATACGTAATATAGTGGTGCAGTATATCGTTATACCTTATAACGTAATAGTATACAACGTTATACGTCATATAGTGATGCAGTACATCGTTATATGCTATAACGTAATAGTATATGACGTTATACGTCATATAGTGGTGCAATATATCGTTATAACTTATAACGTAATAGTATATAAGGTTATACTTCATGTAGTGGTGCAATATATCGTTATACCTTATAACGTAATAGTATACAACGTTATACGTCATATAGTGATGCAGTACATCGTTATAGGTTATAACCTAATAGTATATGACGTGATACGTCATATAGTGGTGCAATATATCGTTATACCTTATAACGTAATACTATATAAGGTTGTACTTCATATAGTGATGCAATATATCGTTATACCTTATAATGTAATAGTATATAAGGTTATACTTCATATAGTGATGCAATATACCGTTATACCTTATAACGTAATACTATATAAGGTTATACTTCATATAGTGATGCATTATATCGTTATACCTTATAACGTCATAGTATATAACGTTATACGTCATATAGTGACGCAGAATAACATTATAGGTTGTAACGTAATACTGTATATCGTTATACGTCATATAGTGATGCAATATAACGTTATAAGTTATAACGTAATAGTATAAACGTTATACATCATATAGTGATGCAATATAACGTTATACCTTATAATGTAATAGTATATAAGGTTATACTTCATATAGTGATGCAATATATCGTTATACCTTATAACGTAATAGTATATAAGGTTATACTTCATATAGTGATGCATTATATCGTTATAGCTTATAACGTAATAGTATATAACGTTATACGTCATATAGTGACGCAGTATAACATTATAGGTTGTAACGTAATACTCCATAACGTTATACGTCATATAGTAATGCAATATAACGTTATACGATAAAACGAAATACTCCATAACGTTATACGTCATATAGTGATGCAATATAATGTTATAAGTTATAACGTAATAGTATAAACGTTATACATCATATAGTGATGCAATATAACGTTATAAGTGATATAGTGATGCAACATGACGTTATAAGTGATATAGTGATGCAATATAACGTTATACCTTATAACGTAATAGTATATAACGTTATACGTCATATAGTGATGCAGTATAACGTTATAGGTTATAACGCAATAGTATATAACGTTATGCGTCACATAGTGATGCAATATGTCGTTATACGTTGTAACGTAATGCTCCATAACGTTATGCGTCATATAGTAATGCAATATAACGTTATACGTTATAACGTAACAGTATATGACGTTATTCGTCATATAGTGATGCAACATGTAGTCATACGTTATAGCGTAATTCTCTATAACGTTATACGTTACAATGTAATAGTATATGACGTTATGCGTCATATAGTGATACAATATAACGTTATAAGTGATATAGTGATGCAATATAACGTTATAAGTGATATTGTGATGCAATGTAACGTTATGCGTTATAACGTAATAGTATAAATCGTTATACGATATAAGGTAATACTCTATAACGCTATACGTTATAACGTAATAGTTCATAACGTTATACGTCATATAGCGATGCTATATAATGTTATAAGTGATATAGTGATGCAATATAACGTTATACATTATAACGTAATAGTATATAACGTTATACGTCATATAGTGATGCAGTACATCGTTATAGGTTATAACCTAATAGTATATGACGTTATACGTCATATAGTGGTGCAATATATCGTTATACCTTATAACGTAATACTATATAAGGTTATACATCATATAGTGATGCAATATACCGTTATACCTTATAACGTAATACTATATAAGGTTATACTTCATATAGTGATGCATTATATCGTTATACCTTATAACGTCATAGTATATAACGTTATACGTCATATAGTGACGCAGAATAACATTATAGGTTGTAACGTAATACTGTATATCGTTATACGTCATATAGTGATGCAATATAACGTTATAAGTTATAACGTAATAGTATAAACGTTATACATCATATAGTGATGCAATATAACGTTATACCTTATAATGTAATAGTATATAAGGTTATACTTCATATAGTGATGCAATATATTGATATACCTTAAAACGTAATAGTATATAACGTTATACATCATATAGTGATGCAATATATCGTTATACCTTATAACGTAATAGTATACAACGTTATACATCATATAGAGGAGCAATATAACGTTATGCGTTATAACGTAAGAGTATATAACGTCACACGTCACATAGTGATGCAATATACCGTTATACCTTATAACGTAATAGTATATAATGTTATATGTCATATAGTGTTGCAACTAGCGTTATACGTAATAACGTAGTAGTATATATCGTTATACATCATATAGTGATGAAATATAAAGTTATAAGTGATATAATGATGCAATATAACGTTATGCGTTATAACGTAATAGTTCATAACGTTATACGTCATATAGTGATGCAGTATAACGTTATAGGTAACAACGTAATAGTTTATAACGTTATACGTCACATAGTGATGAAATATACCGTTATCCGTTATAACGTAGTAGTATATAACGTTATACGTCATATAGTGGTGCAATATAACGTTATGCATTATAACGTAGTAGTTTGTAACGTTATACGTCACATAGTAATGCAATATGTCGTTATACGTTGTAAGGTAATGCTACATATCGTTATTCGTCATATAGTAATGCAACATAACGTTATACGTAATAACGTAACAGTATATGACGTTATTAGTCATATAGTGATGCAATATGTAGTCATACGTTATAGCGTAATACTCTATTACGTTATACGTTATAATGTAATAGTATATGACGTTATGCGTCATATAGTGATACAATATAACGTTATAAGTGATATCGTGGTGTAATATAACGTTTTACCTTATAACGTAATAGTATATAACGTTATACATCATATAGTGATGCAGTACATCGTTATAGGTTATAACGTAATAGTATATAACGTTATACGTCATATAGTGGTGCAGTACGTCGTTATAGGTTATAACGTAATAGTATATGACGTTTACGTCATATAGTGGTGCAGTTTAACGTTATAGGTTATAACGGAATAGTATATAACGTTATTCGTCACATAGTGATGCAATATATCGTTATGCGTTATAACGTAATAGCATATAACGTTAATCGTCACATAGTGATGCAATATATCGTTATACGTTGTAACGTAATACTCCATTACGTTATACGTCATATAGTAATGCATTATAACGTTATACGTTAAAACGTAATACTCCATATCGTTATACGTCATATAGTAATGCAATATGTCGTTATACGTTGTAACGTAATGCTCCATAACGTTATGCGTCATATAGTAATGCAATATAACGTTATACATTATAAAGTAATAGTATATAACGTTATACGTCACATAGTGATGCAATATATCGTTGTCTGTTATTACGTAATAGTATATGACGTTATACGTCATATAGGGATGCTATATAACGTCATAAGTGATATAGTGATGCTAAATAACGTTATGGCTTATAGCGTAATAGTATATAACGTTATACGTCATATAGTGATGCAGTACATCGTTATAGGTAATAACGTAATAGTATATGACGCTATACGTAATATAGTGGTGCAGTATATCGTTATACCTTATAACGTAATAGTATACAACGTTATACGTCATATAGTGATGCAGTACATCGTTATATGCTATAACGTAATAGTATATGACGTTATACGTCATATAGTGGTGCAATATATCGTTATAACTTATAACGTAATAGTATATAAGGTTATACTTCATGTAGTGGTGCAATATATCGTTATACCTTATAACGTAATAGTATACAACGTTATACGTCATATAGTGATGCAGTACATCGTTATAGGTTATAACGCAATAGTATATAACGTTATGCGTCACATAGTAGTGCAACATATCGTTATACGTTGTAACGTAATGCTCCATAACGTTATGCGTCATATAGTAATGCAATATAACGTTATACGTTATAACGTAACAGTATATGACGTTATTCGTCATATAGTGATGCAACATGTAGTCATACGTTATAGCGTAATTCTCTATAACGTTATACGTTACAATGTAATAGTATATGACGTTATGCGTCATATAGTGATACAATATAACGTTATAAGTGATATAGTGATGCAATATAACGTTATAAGTGATATTGTGATGCAATGTAACGTTATGCGTTATAACGTAATAGTATAAATCGTTATACGATATAAGGTAATACTCTATAACGCTATACGTTATAACGTAATAGTTCATTACGTTATACGTCATATAGCGATGATATATAATGTTATAAGTGATATAGTGATGCAATATAACGTTATACATTATAACGTAATAGTATATAACGTTATACGTCATATAGTGATGCAGTACATCGTTATAGGTTATAACCTAATAGTATATGACGTTATACGTCATATAGTGGTGCAATATATCGTTATACCTTATAACGTAATACTATATAAGGTTATACTTCATATAGTGATGCAATATATCGTTATACCTTATAATGTAATAGTATATAAGGTTATACTTCATATAGTGATGCAATATACCGTTATACCTTATAACGTAATACTATATAAGGTTATACTTCATATAGTGATGCATTATATCGTTATACCTTATAACGTCATAGTATATAACGTTATACGTCATATAGTGACGCAGAATAACATTATAGGTTGTAACGTAATACTGTATATCGTTATACGTCATATAGTGATGCAATATAACGTTATAAGTTATAACGTAATAGTATAAACGTTATACATCATATAGTGATGCAATATAACGTTATACCTTATAATGTAATAGTATATAAGGTTATACTTCATATAGTGATGCAATATATTGATATACCTTAAAACGTAATAGTATATAACGTTATACATCATATCGTGATGCAATATATCGTTATACCTTATAACGTAATAGTATACAACGTTATACATCATATAGAGGAGCAATATAACGTTATGCGTTATAACGTAAGAGTATATAACGTCACACGTCACATAGTGATGCAATATACCGTTATACCTTATAACGTAATAGTATATATTGTTATATGTCATATAGTGTTGCAACTAGCGTTATACGTAATAACGTAGTAGTATATATCGTTATACATCATATAGTGATGAAATATAAAGTTATAAGTGATATAATGATGCAATATAACGTTATGCGTTATAACGTAATAGTTCATAACGTTATACGTCATATAGTGATGCAGTATAACGTTATAGGTAACAACGTAATAGTTTATAGCGTTATACGTCACATAGTGATGAAATATATCGTTATCCGTTATAACGTAGTAGTATATAACGTTATACGTCATATAGTGGTGCAATATAACGTTATGCATTATAACGTAGTAGTTTGTAACGTTATACGTCACATAGTAATGCAATATGTCGTTATACGTTGTAAGGTAATGCTACATATCGTTATTCGTCATATAGTAATGCAACATAACGTTATACGTAATAACGTAACAGTATATGACGTTATTAGTCATATAGTGATGCAATATGTAGTCATACGTTATAGCGTAATACTCTATTACGTTATACGTTATAATGTAATAGTATATGACGTTATGCGTCATATAGTGATACAATATAAAGTTATAAGTGATATCGTGGTGTAATATAACGTTTTACCTTATAACGTAATAGTATATAACGTTATACATCATATAGTGATGCAGTACATCGTTATAGGTTATAACGTAATAGTATATAACGTTATACGTCATATAGTGGTGCAGTACGTCGTTATAGGTTATAACGTAATAGTATATGACGTTTACGTCATATAGTGGTGCAGTTTAACGTTATAGGTTATAACGGAATAGTATATAACGTTATTCGTCACATAGTGATGCAATATAACATTATACCTTATAACGTAATAGTATATAAGGTTATACTTCATTTAGTGATGCAATATAACGATATGTATTATAACGTAATAGTATATAACATTATACGTCACATAGTGATGCAATATAACATTATACCTTATAACGTAATAGTATATAAGGTTATACTTCATTTAGTGATGCAATATGTCGTTATACCTTATAACGTAATAGTATATAACGTTATACGTCATATAGTGACGCAGTATAACATTATAGGTTGTAGCGTAATACTCCATAACGTTATACGCCATATAGTGATGCAGCATAACGTTATAGGTAATAACGTAATAGAATATAACCTTATACGTCACATAGTGATGAAATATATTGTTATCCGTTATTACGTAATAGTATATAACGTTATACGTCATATAGTGATGCAATATGACGTTATGTATTATAACGTAATAGTATATAACATTATACGTCACATAGTGATGCAATATATCGTTATACCTTATAACGCAATAGTATATAACGTTATACGTCATATAGTGACGCAGTGTAACGTTATAGGTTGTAACGTAATACTCCATAACGTTATACGTCATACAGTAATGCAATATAACGTTATACGTTATAACAGTATATGACGTTATACGTCATATAGTGATGCAGTATAACTTTATAGGTAATAACGTAATAGTATATAATGTTATACGTCACATAGTGATGAAATATATCTTTATCCGTTATAACGTAATAGTATATAACGTTATACGTCATATAGTGATGCAATATAACGTTATGCATTATAACGTAATAGCATAAATCGTTATACGATATAAGGTAATACTCTATAACGCTATACGTTATAACGTAACAGTATATAACGTTATACTTCATATAGTGATGCAATATAACGTTATACCTTATAACGTAATAGTATATAACGTTATTCGTCATATAGTGGTACAATATTACGTTATAAGTAATATAGTGAAGCAATATAACGTTATGCGTTATAACGTAATATTATATAACGTTATACGTCACATAGTGATGCAATATATCGTTATACGTTGTAACGTGATATACCATAATTTTATACGTCATACAGTGATGCAGTATAACATTATAAGTTATAACGTAATAGTATAAACGTTATACATCATATAGTGATGCAATATAACGTTATAAGTGACATTGTGATGCTGCATAATGTTATACATTATAACGTAATAGTATATAACGTTATACGTCATATACTGACGCAGTATAACATTATAGGTTGTAACGTAATACTCCATAACGTTCTACGTCATATAGTAATGCAATATAACGTTATACGTCATACCGTAACAGTATATGACGTTATACGTCATATAGTGATGCAGTATAACTTTATAGGTAATAACGTAATAGTATATAACGTTATACGTCACATAGTGATGCTATATAACGTTATAGGTTATAACGCAATAGTATATAACGTTATACGTCACATAGTGATGCAGTACATCGTTATAGGTTATAACCTAATAGTATATGACGTTATACGTCATATAGTGATGCAATATATCGTTATACCTTATAATGTAATAGTATATAAGGTTATACTTCATATAGTGATGCAATATATCGTTATACTTTATAACGTAATAGTATATAAGGTTATACTTCATATAGTGATGCATTATTTCGTTATACCTTATAACGTAATAGTATATAACGTTATACGTCATATAGTGACGCAGTATAACATTATAGGTTGTAACGTAATACTCCATAACTTTATACGTCATATAGTAATGCAACATAACGTTATACGATAAAACGTAATACTCCATAACGTTATACGTCATATAGTGATGCAATATAATGTTATAAGTTATAACGTAATAGTATAAACGTTATACATCATATTGTGATGCAATATAACGTTATAAGTGATATAGTGATGCAATATAACGTTATACCTTATAACGTAATAGTATGTAACGTTATACGTCATATACTGATGCAGTACATCGTTATAGGTTATAACGTAATAGTATAAACGTTATACATCATATAGTGATGCAATATAACGTTATACCTTATAACGTAATAGTATATAACGTTATACGTCACATAGTGATGCAATATAGCGTTATGCGTTATAACGTATTAGTATATAACGTTATACTTCATACATTGATGCAATATAACGTTATGCGTTATAACGTACTAGTATATAACGTTATACTTCTTATAGTGATGCAATATATCGTTATACCTTATAACGTAATAGTATATAACGTTATACGTCACATAGTGATGCAATATAGCGTTATGCGTTATAACGTATTAGTATATAACGTTATACTTCATACATTGATGCAATATAACGTTATGCGTTATAACGTACTAGTATATAACGTTATACTTCTTATAGTGATGCAATATATCGTTATACCTTCTAACGTAATAGTATATAACGTTATACGACATATAGTGATGCTGTATAAAGTTATAGGTTCTAACGCAATAGTATATAACGTTATACGTCACATAGTAATACAATATGTCGTTATACGTTGTAACGTAATGCTGCATAACGTTATTCGTCATATAGTAATGCAATATAACGTTATACGTTATAACGTAGCAGTATATGACGTTATTCGTCATATATTGATGCAACATGAAGTCATACGTTATAGCGTAATTCTCCATAACGTTATACGTTATACTGTAATAGTATATGATGCTATGAGTCATATAGTGATACAATATAACGTTATAAGTGATATAGTGATGCAATATAACGTTATAAGTGATATAGTGATGAAATATAACGTTACGCGTTATAACGTAATAGCATAAATCGTTATACGATATAAGGTAATACTCTATAACGCTATACGTTATAACGTAATAGTATATAACGTTATACTTCATATAGTGATGCAATATAACGTTATACCTTATAACGTAATAGTATATAACGTTATTCGTCATATAGTGGTACAATATTACGTTATAAGTAATATAGTGAAGCAATATAACGTTATGCGTTATAACGTAATATTATATAACGTTATACGTCACATAGTGATGCAATATATCGTTATACGTTGTAACGTAATACACCATAATTTTATACGTCATACAGTGATGCAGTATAACGTTATAAGTTATAACGTAATAGTATAAACGTTATACATCATATAGTGATGCAATATAACGTTATAAGTGACATTGTGATGCTGCATAATGTTATACATTATAACGTAATAGTATATAACGTTATACGTCATATACTGACGCAGTATAACATTATAGGTTGTAACGTAATACTCCACAACGTTCTACGTCATATAGTAATGCAATATAACGTTATACGTTATACCGTAACAGTATATGACGTTATACGTCATATAGTATAACGTTATAGGTAATAACGTTATAGTATATAACGTTATTCGTCACATAGTGATGAAATATATTGTTATCCTTTATTACGTAATAGTATATAACGTTATACGTCATATAGTGATGCAATATTACGTTATGCATTATAACGTAATAGTATATAACGTTATACGTCACATAGTGATGCAATATATCGTTATACGTTATAACGTAATAGTATATAACGTTATACGTCATATAGTGATGCAGTATAACGTTATAGGTTATAACGCAATAGTATATAACGTTATACGTCACATAGTCATGCGATATGTCGTTATACGTTGTAACGTAATGCTCCATATCGTTATGCGTCATATAGTAATGCAATATAACGTTATACGTTATAACGTAACAGTATATGACGTTATTCGTCATATAGTGATGCAACATGTAGTCATACGTTATAGCGTAATTCTCTATAACGTTATACGTTATAATGTAATAGTATATGACCTTATGCGTCATATAGTGATACAATATAACGGTATAAGTGGTATAGTGATGCAATATAACGTTGTAAGTGATATAGTGATGCAATATAACGTTATGGGTTATAACGTAATAGTTTAAATCGTTATACGATATAAGGTAATACTCTATAACGCTATACGTTATAACGTAATAGTTCATAACGTTATACGTCATATAGGGATGCTATATAACGTTATAAGTGATATAGTGATGCAATATATCGTTATACCTTATAACGTAATAGTATATATTGTTATACGTCATATAGTGACGCTGTATAACGTTATAGGTGGTAACGTAATACTCCATAACGTTATACGTCATATAGTAATGCAATATAACGTTATATGTTGTAACAGTATATGACGTTATACGTCATATAGTGATGCAGTATATCGTTATAGTTAGTAACGTAATAGTATATAACGTTATATGTCACATAGTGATGAAATATATCGTTATCCGTTATAAGGTAATAGTATACAACGTTATACGTCATATAGTGATGCAGTATAACGTGATAGGTTATAACGCAATAGTATATAACGTTAGACGTGACATAGTAATGCAATATGTCGTTATACGTTGTAACGTAATGCTCCATAACGTTATGCGTTATATAGCAATGCAATATAACGTTATGCACTATAAGGTAATAGTATAAAACGTTATACGTCATATAGTGATGCAGTATAACGTTATAGGTAGTAACGTAATACGTAATAATAGTATATAACGTTATAAGTCACATAGTGATGAAATATATCGTTATCCGTTATAAAGTAATAGTATATAACGTTATACATCATATAGTGATGCAGTATAACGTTATAGGTTATAACGTAACAGTATAGGACGTTATACGTCATATAGTGATGCAGCATAACGTTATAGCTTATAACGTAATAGTTTAAATCGTTATACGATATAAGGTAATAATCTATAACGCTATAAGTTAAACGTAATAGTTCATAACGTTATACGTCATATAGGGATGCTATATAACGTTATAAGTGATATAGTGATGCAATATATCGTTATACCTTATAACGTAATAGTATATAACGTTATACGTCATATAGTGATGCAGTATAAAGTTATAGGTTATAACGCAATAGTATATAACGTTATACGTAACATAGTAATGCAATATGACGTGATACGTTGTAACGTAATGCTCCATAACGTTATTCGTCATATAGTAAGGCAATATATCGTTATACGCTATAACGTAACAGTATATGACGTTATCCGTCATATAGTCATGCAATATTTCGTTATACGTTGTAACGTAATGCACCGTAACGTTATGCGTCATATAGTAATGCAATATAACGTTATACGTTAAAACGTAATACTCCATAACGTTATACGTCATATAGTGATGCAATATGACGTTATAAGTTATAACGTAATAGTGTAAACGTTATACATCACATAGTGATGCACTATAACGTTATAAGTGATATAGTGATGCAATATAACGTTATAAGTGATATAGTTATGCAATATAACGTTATGCGTTATAACGAAATAGTATAAATCGTTATACGATATAAGGTAATACTCTATAACGTTATACGTCATATAGTGGTGCAATATATCGTTATACCTTATAACCTAATTGTATACAACGTTATACGTCATATAGTTCTGCAGTACATCGTTATAGGCTATAACGTAATAGTATATAAGATTATACGTCATATAGTGACGCAGTATAACGTTATAGGTTGTAAAGTAATACTCCATAACGTTATACGTCATATAGTAATGCAAAATAACGTTACACGTTGTAACAGTATATAACGTTATACGTCATATAGTGATGCAGTATAACGTTATAGGTAGTAACGTAATAGTATATAACGTTATAAGTCACATAGTGATGAAATATATCGTTATCCGTTATAAAACAATAGTATATAACGTTATACGTCATATAGTGATGCAGTATAACGTTATAGGTTATAACGTAACAGTATATGACGTTATACGTCATATAGTGGTGCAATATATTGTTATACCTTATAATGTAATAGTATATAAGGTTATACTTCATATAGTGATGCAATATATCGTTATACCTTATTACGTGATAGTATATAAGGTTATACTTCATATAGTGATGCATTATATCGTTATACCTTATATGGTAATAGTACATAACTTTATACGTCATATAGTGACGCAGTATAACATTATAGGTTGTAACGTAATACTCCATAACGTTATACGTCATATATTAATGCAATATAACGTTATGCGTTATAACAGTATATGACGTTATACGTCATATAGTGATGCAGTATAACGTTATAGGTAATTACGTAATAGTAAATAACGTTGTACGTCACATAGTGATGAAATTTATTGTTATCTGTTATTACGTAATAGTATATAACGTTATACGTCATATAGTGATGCAATATAACGATATGCATTATAACGTAATAGTATATAACGTTATACGTCACATAGTGACGCAATATATCGTTATATGTTATAACGTAATAGTATATAACGTTATACGTCATATAGTGATGCAGTAAAACGTTATAGGTTCTAACGCAATAGTATATAACGTTATACGTCACATAGTGATGCAATATATCGTTATCTGTTATTACGTAATAGTATATGACGTTATACGTCATATAGGGATGCTATATAACGTCATAAGTGATATAGTGATGCTAAATAACGTTATGGCTTATAACGTAATAGTATATAACGTTATACGTCATATAGTGATGCAGTACATCGTTATAGGTTATAACGTAATAGTATATGACGCTATACGTAATATAGTGGTGCAGTATATCGTTATACCTTATAACGTAATAGTATACAACTTTATACGTCATATAGTGATGCAGTACATCGTTATAGGTTATAACGTAATAGTATATGACGTTATACGTCATATAGTGGTGCAATATAACGTTATACCTTATAACGTAATAGTATACAACGTTATACGTCATATAGTGATGCAGTACATCGTTATAGGTTATAACGCAATAGTATATAACGTTATGCGTCACATAGTAGTGCAACATATCGTTATACGTTGCAACGTAAGGCTCCATAACGTTATGCGTCATATAGTTATGCAATATAACGTTATACGTTATAACGTAACAGTATATGACGTTATTCGTCATATAGTGATGCAACATGTAGTCATACGTTATAGCGTAATTCTCTATAACGTTATACGTTACAATGTAATAGTATATGACGTTATGCGTCATATAGTGATACAATATAACGTTATAAGTGATATAGTGATGCAGTATAACGTTATAAGTGATATTGTGATGCAATGTAACGTTTTGCGTTATAAAGTAATAGTATAAATCGTTATACGATATAAGGTAATACTCTATAACGCTATACGTTATAACGTAATAGTTCATAACGTTATACGTCATATAGCGATGCTATATAATGTTATAAGTGATATAGTGATGCAATATAACGTTATACGTTATAACGTAATAGTATATAACGTTATACGTCATATAGTGATGCAGTACATCGTTATAGGTTATAACCTAATAGTATATGACGTTATACGTCATATAGTGGTGCAATATATCGTTATACCTTATAACGTAATACTATATAAGGTTATACTTCATATAGTGATGCAATATATCGTTATACCTTATAATGTAATAGTATATAAGGTTATACTTCATATAGTGATGCAATATACCGTTATACCTTATAACGTAATACTATATAAGGTTATACTTCATATAGTGATGCATTATATCGTTATACCTTATAACGTAATAGTATATAACGTTATACGTCATATAGTGACGCAGAATAACATTATAGGTTGTAACGTAATACTCTATAACGTTATACGTCATATAGTGATGCAATATAACGTTATAAGTTATAACGTAATAGTATAAACGTTATACATCATATAGTGATGCAATATAACGTTATACCTTATAATGTAATAGTATATAAGGTTATACTTCATATAGTGATGCAATATATCGTTATACCTTATAACGTAATAGTATATAAGGTTATACTTCATATAGTGATGCATTATATCGTTATAGCTTATAACGTAATAGTATATAACGTTACACGTCATATAGTGACGCAGTATAACATTATAGGTTGTAACGTAATACTCCATAACGTTATACGTCATATAGTAATGCAATATAACGTTATAAGATAAAACGAAATACTCCATAACGTTATACGTCATATAGTGATGCAAGATAATGTTATAAGTTATAACGTAATAGTATAAACGTTATACATCATATAGTGATGCAATATAACGTTATAAGTGATATAGTGATGCAATATAACGTTATACCTTATAACGTAATAGTATATAACGTTATACGTCATATAGTGATGCAGTATAACGTTATAGGTTATAACGCAATAGTATATAACGTTATGCGTCACATAGTAATGCAATATGTCGTTATACGTTGTAACGTAATGCTCCATAACGTTATGCGTCATATAGTAATGCAACATAACGTTATACGTTATAACGTAACAGTATATGACGTTATTCGTCATATAGTGATGCAACATGTAGTCATACGTTATAGCGGAATTCTCTATAACGTTATACGTTACAATGTAATAGTATATGACGTTATGCTTCATATAGTGATACAATATAACGTTATAAGTGATATAGTGATGCAATATAACGTTGTAAGTGATATAGTGATGCAATGTAACGTTATACATTATAACGTAATAGTATATAACGTTATACGTCATATAGTGATGCAGTACATCGTTATAGGTTATAACCTAATAGTATATGACGTTATACGTCATATAGTGGTGCAATATATCGTTATACCTTATAACGTAATACTATATAAGGTTATACTTCATATAGTGATGCAATATATCGTTATACCTTATAATGTAATAGTATATAAGGTTATACTTCATATAGTGATGCAATATACCGTTATACCTTATAACGTAATACTATATAAGGTTATACTTCATATAGTGATGCATTATATCGTTATACCTTATAACGTAATAGTATATAACGTTATACGTCATATAGTGACGCAGAATAACATTATAGGTTGTAACGTAATACTCTATAACGTTATACGTCATATAGTGATGCAATATAACGTTATAAGTTATAACGTAATAGTATAAACGTTATACATCATATAGTGATGCAATATAACGTTATACCTTATAATGTAATAGTATATAAGGTTATACTTCATATAGTGATGCAATATATCGTTATACCTTATAACGTAATAGTATATAAGGTTATACTTCATATAGTGATGCATTATATCGTTATAGCTTATAACGTAATAGTATATAACGTTACACGTCATATAGTGACGCAGTATAACATTATAGGTTGTAACGTAATACTCCATAACGTTATACGTCATATAGTAATGCAATATAACGTTATAAGATAAAACGAAATACTCCATAACGTTATACGTCATATAGTGATGCAAGATAATGTTATAAGTTATAACGTAATAGTATAAACGTTATACATCATATAGTGATGCAATATAACGTTATAAGTGATATAGTGATGCAATATAACGTTATACCTTATAACGTAGTAGTATATAACGTTATACGTCATATAGTGATGCAGTATAACGTTATAGGTTATAACGCAATAGTATATAACGTTATGCGTCACATAGTAATGCAATATGTCGTTATACGTTGTAACGTAATGCTCCATAACGTTATGCGTCATATAGTAATGCAACATAACGTTATACGTTATAACGTAACAGTATATGACGTTATTCGTCATATAGTGATGCAACATGTAGTCATACGTTATAGCGGAATTCTCTATAACGTTATACGTTACAATGTAATAGTATATGACGTTATGCTTCATATAGTGATACAATATAACGTTATAAGTGATATAGTGATGCAATATAACGTTATAAGTGATATAGTGATGCAATGTAACGTTAAGAGTTATAACGTAATAGTATAAATCGTTATACGATGTAAGGTAATACTCTATAACGCTATACGTTATAACGTAATAGTTCATAACGTTATACGTCATATAGCGATGCTATATAATGTTATAAGTGATATAGTGATGCAATATAACGTTATACATTATAACGTAATAGTATATAACGTTATACGTCATATAGTGATGCAGTACATCGTTATAGGTTATTACCTAATAGTATATGACGTTATACGTCATATAGTGGTGCAATATATCGTTATACCTTATAATGTAATAGCATATAAGGTTATACTTCATATAGTGATGCAATATATCGTTATACCTTATAACGTAATAGTATATAAGGTTATACTTCATATAGTGATGCATTATATCGTTATACCTTATAACGTAATAGTATATAACGTTATACGTCATATAGTGACGCAGTATAACATTATAAGTTGTAACGTAATACTCCATAACGTTATACGTCATATAGTAATGCAATATAACGTTATACGATAAAACGTAATACTCCATAACGTTATACGTCATATAGTGATGCAATATAATGTTATAAGTTATTACGTAATCGTATAAACGTTATACATCATATAGTGATGAAATATAACGTTATAAGTGATATAGTGATGCAATATAACGTTATACATTATAACGTAATAGTATATAACGTTATACGTCATATAGTGATGCAGTACATCGTTATAGGTTATAACCTAATAGTGTATGACGTTACACGTCATATAGTGGTGCAATATATCGTTATACCTTATAATGTAAATAGTATGTATGGTTATACTTCATATAGTGATGCAATATATCGTTATACCTTATAACGTAATAGTATATAAGGTTATACTTCATATAGTGATGCATTATATCGTTATTACCTTATAACGTAATAGTACATAACGTTATACGTCATATAGTGACGCAGTATAACATTATAGGTTGTAACGTAATACTCCATAACGTTATACATCATATAGTAATGCAACATAACGTTATACGATAAAACGTAATACTCCATAACGTTATACGTCATATAGTGATGCAATATAATGTTATAAGTTTATAACGTAATAGTATAAACGTTTATACATCATATAGTGATGCAATATAACGTTATACCTTATAACGTAATAGTATTATAACGTTATAAATCACATAGTGATGCAATATAACATTATACCTTATAACGTAATAGTATATAAGGTTATACTTCATTTAGTGATGCCAATATAACGGATATGTATTATAACGTAATAGTATATAACATTATACGTCACATAGTGATGCAATATAACATATACCTTATAACGCAATAGTATATAACGTTATACGTAACATAGTAATGCAATATGACGTGATACGTTGTAACGTAATGCTCCATAACGTTATTCGTCATATAGTAAGGCAATATATCGTATATACGTTATAACGTAACAGTATATGACGTTATCCGTCATATAGTCATGCAATATTTCGTTATACGTTGTAACGTAATGCACCGTAACGTTATGCGTCATATAGTAATGCAATATAACGTTATACGTTAAAACGTAATACTCCATAACGTTATACGTCATAGTGATGCAATATAACGTTATAAAGTTATAACGTAATAGGTGTAAACGTTATACATCACATAGTGATGCACTATAACGTTAAAGTGATATAGTGATGCAATATAACGTTATAAGTGGATATAGTTATGCAATATAACGTTATGCGTTATAACGGAATAAGTATAAATCGTTATACGATATAAGGTAATACTCTATAACGTTATACGTCATATAGTGGTGCAATATATCGTTATACCTTATAACGTAATTGTATACAACGTTATACGTCATATAGTTCTGCAGTACATCGTTATAGGCTATAACGTAATAGTATATAAGATTATACGTCATATAGTGACGCAGTATAACGTTATAGGTTGTAAAGTAATACTCCATAACGTTATACGGTCATATAGTAATGCAAAATAACGTTATACGTTGTAACAGTATATAACGTTATACGTCATATAGTGATGCAGTATAACGTTATAGGTAGTAACGTAATAGTATATAACGTTATAAGTCACATATTGATGAAATATATCGTTATCCGTTATAAAATAATAGTATATAACGTTATACGTCATATAGTGATGCAGTATAACGTTATAGGTTATAACGTAACAGTATATGACGTTTATACGTCATATAGTGGTGCAATATATTGTTATACCTTATAATGTAATAGTATATAAGGTTAAACTTCAATAGTGATGCAATATATCGTTATACCTTATTAACGTGATAGTATATAAGTTATGCTTCATATAGTGAGGCATTATATCGTTATACCTTATATGGTAATAGTACATAACTTTATACGTCATATAGTGACGCAGTATAACATTATAGGTTGTAACGTAATACTCCCATAACGTTATACGTCATAATATTAATGCAATATAACGTTATGCGTTATAACAGTATATGACGTTATACGTCATATAGTGATGCAGTATAACGTTATAGGTAATTACGTAATAGTAAATAACGTTGTACGTCACATGGTGATGAAATTTATTGTTATCTGTTATTACGTAATAGTATATAACGTTATTCGTCATATAGTGATGCAATATAACGATATGCATTATAACCGTAATAGTATATAACGTTATACGTCACATAGTGACGCAATATATCGTTATATGTTATAACGTAATAGTATATAAACGTTATACGTCATATAGTGATGCAGTAAAACGTTATAGGTTCTAACGCAATAGTATATAACGTTATACGTCACATAGTGATGCAATATAATCGTTATCTGTTATTACGTAATAGTATATTGACCGTTATTACGTCATATAGGGATGCTATATAACGTCGTAAGTGATATAGTGATGCTAAATAACGTTATGGCTTATAACGTAATAGTATATAACGTTATACGTCATATAGTGATGCAGTACATCGTTATAGGTTATAACGTAATAGTATATGACGCTATACGTAATATAGTGGTGCAGTATATCGTTATACCTTATAACGTAATAGTATACAACGTTATACGTCATATAGTGATGCAGTACATCGTTATAGGTTATAACGCAATAGTATATAACGTTATGCGTCACATAGTAGTGCAACATATCGTTATACGTTGTAACGTAAGGCTCCATAACGTTATGCGTCATAGAGTAATGCAATATACGTTATACGTTATAACGTAACAGTATATGACGTTATTCGTCATATAGTGATGCAACATGTAGTCATACGTTATAGCGTAATTCTCTATAACGTTATACGTTACAATGTAATAGTATATGACGTTATGCGTCATATAGTGATACAATATAACGTTATAAGTGATATAGTGATGCAGTATAACGTTATAAGTGATATTGTGATGCAATGTAACGTTTTGCGTTATAAAGTAATAGTATAAATCGTTATACGATATAAGGTAATACTCTATAACGCTATACGTTATAACGTAATAGTTCATAACGTTATACGTCATATAGCGATGCTATATAATGTTATAAGTGATATAGTGATGCAATATAACGTTATACATTATAACGTAATAGTATATAACGTTATACGTCATATAGTGATGCAATATAACGTTATAAGTTATAACGTAATAGTATAAACGTTATACCTCATATAGTGATGCAATATAACGTTATACCTTATAATGTAATAGTATATAAGGTTATACTTCATATAGTGATGCAATATATCGTTATACCTTATAACGTAATAGTATATAAGGTTATACTTCATATAGTGATGCATTATATCGTTATAGCTTATAACGTAATAGTATATAACGTTACACGTCATATAGTGACGCAGTATAACATTATAGGTTGTAACGTAATACTCCATAACGTTATACGTCATATAGTAATGCAATATAACGTTATAAGATAAAACGAAATACTCCATAACGTTATACGTCATATAGTGATGCAAGATAATGTTATAAGTTATAACGTAATAGTATAAACGTTATACATCATATAGTGATGCAATATAACGTTATAAGTGTTATAGTGATGCAATATAACGTTATACCTTATAACGTAATAGTATATAACGTTATACGTCATATAGAGATGCAGTATAACGTTATAGGTTATAACGCAATAGTATATAACGTTATGCGTCACATAGTAATGCAATATGTCGTTATACGTTGTAACGTAATGCTCCATAACGTTATGCGTCATATAGTAATGCAACATAACGTTATACGTTATAACGTAACAGTATATGACGTTATTCGTCATATAGTAATGCAACATGTAGTCATACGTTATAGCGGAATTCTCTATAACGTTATACGTTACAATGTAATAGTATATGACGTTATGCTTCATATAGAGATACAATATAACGTTATAAGTGATATAGTGATGCAATATAACGTTATAAGTGATATAGTGATGCAATGTAACGTTATGCGTTATAACGTAATAGTATAAATCGTTATACGATGTAAGGTAATACTCTATAACGCTATACGTTATAACGTAATAGTTCATAACGTTATACGTCATATAGCGATGCTATATAATGTTATAAGTGATATAGTGATGCAATATAACGTTATACATTATAACGTAATAGTATATAACGTTATACGTCATATAGTGATGCAGTACATAGTTATAGGTTATTACCTAATAGTATATGACGTTATACGTCATATAGTAATGCAATATAACGTTATACGATAAAACGTAATACTCCATAACGTTATACGTCATATAGTGATGCAATATAATGTTATAAGTTATTACGTAATAGTATAAAAGTTATACATCATATAGTGATGAAATATAACGTTATAAGTGATATAGTGATGCAATATAACGTTATACATTATAACGTAATAGTACATAACGTTATACGTCATATAGTGACGCAGTATAACATTATAGGTTGTAACGTAATACTCCATAACGTTATACATCATATAGTAATGCAACATAACGTTATACGATAAAACGTAATACTCCATAACGTTATACGTCATATAGTGATGCAATATAATGTTATAAGTTATAACGTAATAGTATAAACGTTATACATCATATAGTGATGCAATATAACGTTATACCTTATAACGTAATAGTATATAACGTTATAAATCACATAGTGATGCAATATAACATTATACCTTATAACGTAATAGTATATAAGGTTATACTTCATTTAGTGATGCAATATAACGATATGTATTATAACGTAATAGTATATAACATTATACGTCACATAGTGATGCAATATAACATTATACCTTATAACGCAATAGTATATAACGTTATACGTCATATACGATGCAATATGACGTTATGTGTTATAACGTAATAGTATATAACATTATACGTCACATAGTGATGCAATATATCCTTATACCTTATAACGCAATAGTATATAACGTTATACGTCATATAGTGATGCAATATAACGTTATGCATTATAACGTAATAGTATATAACGTTATACGTCACATAGTGATGCAATATAAAGTTATATGTTATAACGCAATAGTATATAACGTTATACGTCACATAGTCATGCAATATGTCGTTATACGTTGTAACGTAATGCTCCATAACGTTATGCGTCATATAGTAATGCAATATAACGTTATACGTTATAACGTAACAGTATATGACGTTATTCGTCATATAGTGATGCAATATGCAGTCATATGTTATAGCGTAATTCTCTATAACGTTATACGTTATTATGTTATAGTATATGACGTTATGCGTAATATAGTGATAAAATATATTGTTATAAGTGATATAGTGTTGCAATATAACGTTATACCTTAAAACGTAATAGTATATAACGTTATACGTCATATAGTGACGCAGTATAACATTATAGGTTGTAACGTAATACTCCATAACGATATACGTCATATATTAATGCAATATAACGTTATGCGTTATAACAGTATATGACGTTATACGTCATATAGTGATGCAGTATAACGTTATAGGTAATTACGTAATAGTAAATAACGTTGTACGTCACATAGTGATGAAATTTATTGTTATCTGTTATTACGTAATAGTATATAACGTTATTCGTCATATAGTGATGCAATATAACGATATGCATTATAACGTAATAGTATATAACGTTATACGTCACATAGTGACGCAATATATCGTTATATGTTATAACGTAATAGTATATAACGTTATACGTCATATAGTGATGCAGTAAAACGTTATAGGTTCTAACGCAATAGTATATAACGTTATACGTCACATAGTGATGCAATATATCGTTATCTGTTATTACGTAATAGTATATGACGTTATACGTCATATAGGGATGATATATAACGTCATAAGTGATATAGTGATGCTAAATAACGTTATGGCTTATAACGTAATAGTATATAACGTTATACGTCATATAGTGATGCAGTACATCGTTATAGGTTATAACGTAATAGTATATGACGCTATACGTAATATAGTGGTGCAGTATATCGTTATACCTTATAACGTAATAGTATACAACGTTATACGTCATATAGTGATGCAGTACATCGTTATAGGTTATAACGCAATAGTATATAACGTTATGCGTCACATAGTAGTGCAACATATCGTTATACGTTGTAACGTAAGGCTCCATAGCGTTATGCGTCATATAGTAATGCAATATAACGTTATACGTTATAACGTAACAGTATATGACGTTATTCGTCATATAGTGATGCAACATGTAGTCATACGTTATAGCGTAATTCTCTATAACGTTATACGTTACAATGTAATAGTATATGACGTTATGCGTCATATAGTGATACAATATAACGTTATAAGTGATATAGTGATGCAGTATAACGTTATAAGTGATATTGTGATGCAATGTAACGTTTTGCGTTATAAAGTAATAGTATAAATCGTTATACGATATAAGGTAATACTCTATAACGCTATACGTTATAACGTAATAGTTCATAACGTTATACGTCATATAGTGATGCAGTACATCGTTATAGGTTATAACCTAATAGTATATGACGTTATACGTCATATAGTGGTGCAATATATCGTTATACCTTATAACGTAATACTATATAAGGTTATACTTCATATAGTGATGCAATATATCGTTATACCTTATAATGTAATAGTATATAAGGCTATACTTCATATAGTGATGCAATATACCGTTATACCTTATAACGTAATACTATATAAGGTTATACTTCATATAGTGTTGCATTATATCGTTATACCTTATAACGTAATAGTATATAACGTTATACGTCATATAGTGACGCAGAATAACATTATAGGTTGTAACGTAATACTCTATAACGTTATACGTCATATAGTGATGCAATATAACGTTATAAGTTATAACGTAATAGTATAAACGTTATACATCATATAGTGATGCAATATAACGTTATACCTTATAATGTAATAGTATATAAGGTTATACTTCATATAGTGATGCAATATAACGTTATGCATTATAACGTAATAGTATATAACGTTATACGTCACATAGTGATGCAATATAAAGTTATATGTTATAACGCAATAGTATATAACGTTATACGTCACATAGTCATGCAATATGTCGTTATACGTTGTAACGTAATGCTCCATAACGTTATGCGTCATATAGTAATGCAATATAACGTTATACGTTATAACGTAACAGTATATGACGTTATTCGTCATATAGTGATGCAATATGCAGTCATATGTTATAGCGTAATTCTCTATAACGTTATACGTTATTATGTTATAGTATATGACGTTATGCTTCATATAGTGATACAATATAACGTTATAAGTGATATAGTGATGCAATATAACGTTATAAGTGATATAGTGATGCAATGTAACGTTATGCGTTATAACGTAATAGTATAAATCGTTATACGATGTAAGGTAATACTCTATAACGCTATACGTTATAACGTAATAGTTCATAACGTTATACGTCATATAGCGATGCTATATAATGTTATAAGTGATATAGTGATGCAATATAACGTTATACATTATAACGTAATAGTATATAACGTTATACGTCATATAGTGATGCAGTACATAGTTATAGGTTATTACCTAATAGTATATGACGTTATACGTCATATAGTAATGCAATATAACGTTATACGATAAAACGTAATACTCCATAACGTTATACGTCATATAGTGATGCAATATAATGTTATAAGTTATTACGTAATAGTATAAACGTTATACATCATATAGTGATGAAATATAACGTTATAAGTGATATAGTGATGCAATATAACGTTATACATTATAACGTAATAGTACATAACGTTATACGTCATATAGTGACGCAGTATAACATTATAGGTTGTAACGTAATACTCCATAACGTTATACATCATATAGTAATGCAACATAACGTTATACGATAAAACGTAATACTCCATAACGTTATACGTCATATAGTGATGCAATATAATGTTATAAGTTATAACGTAATAGTATAAACGTTATACATCATATAGTGATGCAATATAACGTTATACCTTATAACGTAATAGTATATAACGTTATAAATCACATAGTGATGCAATATAACATTATACCTTATAACGTAATAGTATATAAGGTTATACTTCATTTAGTGATGCAATATAACGATATGTATTATAACGTAATAGTATATAACATTATACGTCACATAGTGATGCAATATAACATTATACCTTATAACGCAATAGTATATAACGTTATACGTCATATACGATGCAATATGACGTTATGTGTTATAACGTAATAGTATATAACATTATACGTCACATAGTGATGCAATATATCCTTATACCTTATAACGCAATAGTATATAACGTTATACGTCATATAGTGACGCAGTATAACGTTATAGGTTGTAACGTAATACTCCATAACGTTATACGTCATACAGTAATGCAATATAACGTTATACGTTATAACAGTATATGACGTTATACGTCATACAGTGATTCAGTATAACTTTATGGGTAATAACGTAATAGTATATAATGTTATACGTCACATAGTGATGAAATATATCTTTATCCGTTATAAGGTAATAGTATATAACGTTATACGTCATATAGTGATGCAATATAACGTTATGCATTATAACGTAATAGTATATAACGTTATACGTCACATAGTGATGCAATATAAAGTTATATGTTATAACGCAATAGTATATAACGTTATACGTCACATAGTCATGCAATATGTCGTTATACGTTGTAACGTAATGCTCCATAACGTTATGCGTCATATAGTAATGCAATATAACGTTATACGTTATAACGTAACAGTATATGACGTTATTCGTCATATAGTGATGCAATATGCAGTCATATGTTATAGCGTAATTCTCTATAACGTTATACGTTATTATGTTATAGTATATGACGTTATGCGTAATATAGTGATAAAATATATTGTTATAAGTGATATAGTGTTGCAATATAACGTTATACCTTAAAACGTAATAGTATATAACGTTATACGTCATATAGTGATGCAATATATCGTTATACGTTGTAACGTAATAACGTTAATAACGTTATATTATCCATAACGTTGTACGTCATATAGTAATGCAATATAACGTTATATGTTAAAACGTAATACTCCATAACGTTATACGTCATATAGTGATGCAATATAACGTTATAAGTTATAACGTAATAGTATAAAAGTTATACATCATATAGTGATGCAACATAACGTTATAAGTGATATAGTGATGCAATATAACGTTATAAGTGATATAGTGATGCTACATAACGTCATACCTTATAACGTAATAGTATATAACGTTGTGCGTCACATAGTGACGCAGTATAACGTTATATGTTCCAACGCAATAGTATATAACGTTATACGTCACATAATCATGCAATATGTCGTTATACGTTGCAACGTAATGCTCCATAACTTTATGCGTCATATAGTAATGCAATATAAGGTTATACGTTATAACGTAACAGTATATGACGTTATTCGTCATATAGTGATGCAACATGTAGTCATACGTTATAGCGTAATTCTCTATAACGTTATACGTTATAATGTAATAGTATATGACCTTATGCGTCATATAGTGATACAATATAACGTTATAAGTGATATAGTGATGCAATATAACGTTATAAGTCATATAGTGATGCAATATAACGTTATGGGTTATAACGTAATAGTTTAAATCGTTATACGATATAAGGTAATACTCTATAACGCTATACGTTATAACGTAATAGTTCATAACGTTATACGTCATATAGGGATGCTATATAACGTTATAAGTGATATAGTGATGCAATATAACGTTATACATTATAACGTAATAGTATATAACGTTATACGTCATATAGTGATGCAGTACATCGTTATTGGTTATAAGCTAATAGTATATGACGTTATACGTCATATAGTGGTGCAATATATCGTTATACCTTATAACGTAATACTATATAAGGTTATACTTCATATAGTGATGCAATATATCGTTATACCTTATAATGTAATAGTATATAAGGTTGTACTTCATATAGTGATGCAATATACCGTTATACCTTATAACGTAATACTATATAAGGTTATACTTCATATAGTGATGCATTATATCGTTATACCTTATAACGTCATAGTATATAACGTTATACGTCATATAGTGACGCAGAATAACATTATAGGTTGTAACGTAATACTCTATAACGTTATACGTCATATAGTGATGCAATATAACGTTATAAGTTATAACGTAATAGTATAAACGTTATACATCATAGGGTGATGCATTATAACGTTATACCTTATAATGTAATAGTATATAAGGTTATACTTCATATAGTGATGCAATATATCGTTATACCTTATAACGTAATACTATATAAGGTTATACTTCACATAGTGATGGAATATATAGTTATACCTTATAACGTAATACTCCATAACGTTATACGTTATATAGTAATGCAATATAACGTTATACGTCACATAGTGATGTAATATACCGTTATACATTATAACGTAATAGTATATAATGTTATACGTCTTACAATGATGCAATATAACGCTATACATAATAACGTAATAGTTCATAACGTTATACGTCAAATAGGGATGCAGTACAACGTTATAGGTTATAACGTAATAGTATATGACATTATACGTCACATAGTGATGCAGTACAACGATATAGGTTATAACGTAATAGTATATGATATTATACGTCATATAGTGGTGCAATATAACGTTATAAGTGCCATAGTAGTGCAATATAACGTTATGCCTTATAACCTAATAGTATATAACGTTATACGTCATATAGTGATGCAATATAACGTTATGCATTATAGCGTAAAAGTATATAACGTTATACGTCACATAGAGATGCAATATATCGTTATACCTTATATCGTAAAAGTATATAACGTTATACGTCACATGGTAATGCAATATGTCGTTTTACGATGTAACGTAGTGCTCCATAACGTTATACGTCATATAGTAATGCAATATAACGTTATGCGTTATAACGTAACAGTATATGACGTTATTCGTCATATAGTGATGCAATATGTAGTCATACGTTATAGCGCAATACTCTATAACGTTATACGTTATAATGTAATAGTATATGACGTTATGAGTCATATAGTGATGCAATATAACGTTATAAGTGATATAGTGATGCAATATGACGTTATAAGTGATATAGTGATGCAATATAACGTTATGCGTTATAACGTACTAGTATATAACGATATAATTCATATAGTGATGCAATATAACGTTATATGTGATATAGTGATGCAATATAACGTTATAAGTGATATAGTGATGCAATATAACGTTATAAGTGATATAGTGATGCAATATAACGTTATGCGTTATAACGTAATAGTATAAATCGTTATACGATATAAGGTAATACTCTATAACGTTATACCTTATAACGTAATAGTATATAACGTTATACGTCATATAGTGGTGCAGTACAACGTTATATGTTATAACTTAATAGTATATGACGTCATCCGTCATATAGTGGTGCAATATATCGTTATACCTAATAACGTAATAGTATATAAGGTTATACTTCATATAGTGATGCAATATATTGTTATACCTTATAACGTAATAGTATATAACGTTATACATCATATAGTGATGCAGTACATCGTTATAGGTTATAACGTAATAGTATATAACGTTATACGTCATATAGTGGTGCAGTACGTCGTTATAGGTTATAACGTAATAGTATATGACGTTTACGTCATATAGTGGTGCAGTTTAACGTTATAGGTTATAACGCAATAGTATATAACGTTATTCGTCACATAGTGATGCAATATATCGTTATGCGTTATAACGTAATAGCATATAACGTTATTCGTCACATAGTGATGCAATATATCGTTATACGTTGTAACGTAATACTCCATTACGTTATACGTCATATAGTAATGCATTATAACGTTATACGTTAAAACGTAATACTCCATATCGTTATACGTCATATGGTAATGCAATATGTCGTTATACGTTGTAACGTAATGCTCCATAACGTTATGCGTCATATAGTAATGCAATATAACGTTATACATTATAAAGTAATAGTATATAACGTTATACGTCACATAGTGATGCAATATATCGTTATACGTTGTAACGTAATAGTATATAACGTTATACGTCATATAGTGATGCAGTTTAACGTTATACGTTAAAACGTAATACTCCATATCGTTATACGTCATATAGTAATGCAATATGTCGTTATACGTTGTAACGTAATGCTCCATAACGTTATACGTCATATAGTAATGCAATATAACGTTATACATTATAAAGTAATAGTATATAACGTTATACGTCACATAGTGACGCAATATATCGTTATATGTTATAACGTAATAGTATATAACGTTATACGTCATATAGTGATGCAGTAAAACGTTATAGGTTCTAACGCAATAGTATATAACGTTATACGTCAAATAGTGATGCAATATATCGTTATCTGTTATTACGTAATAGTATATGACGTTATACGTCATATAGGGATGCTATATAACGTCATAAGTGATATAGTGACGCTAAATAACGTTATGGCTTATAGCGTAATAGTATATAACGTTATACGTCATATAGTGATGCAGTACATCGTTATAGGTTATAACGTAATAGTATATAAGGTTATACTTCCTGTAGTGGTGCAATATATCGTTATACCTTATAACGTAATAGTATACAACGTTATACGTCATATAGTGATGCAGTACATCGTTATATGCTATAACGTAATAGTATATGACGTTATACGTCATATAGTGGTGCAATATATCGTTATACCTTATAACGTAATAGTATACAACGTTATACGTCATATAGTGGTGCAATATAACGTTATGCATTATAACGTAGTAGTTTGTAACGTTATACGTCACATAGTAATGCGATATGTCGATATACGTTGTAAGGTAATGCTACATATCGTTATTCGTCATATAGTAATGCAACATAACGTTATACGTAATAACGTAACAGTATATGACGTTATTAGTCATATAGTGATGCAATATGTAGTCATACGTTATAGCGTAATACTCTATTACGTTATACGTTATAATGTAATAGTATATGACGTTATGCGTCATATAGTGATACAATATAACGTTATAAGTGATATCGTGGTGTAATATAACGTTTTACCTTATAACGTAATAGTATATAACGTTATACATCATATAGTGATGCAGTACATCGTTATAGGTTATAACGTAATAGTATATAACGTTATACGTCATATAGTGGTGCAGTACGTCGTTATAGGTTATAACGTAATAGTATATGACGTTTACGTCATATAGTGGTGCAGTTTAACGTTATAGGTTATAACGGAATAGTATATAACGTTATTCGTCACATAGTGATGCAATATATCGTTATGCGTTATAACGTAATAGCATATAACGTTAATCGTCACATAGTGATGCAATATATCGTTATACGTTTTAACGTAATACTCCATTACGTTATACGTCATATAGTAATGCATTATAACGTTATACGTTAAAACGTAATACTCCATATCGTTATACGTCATATAGTAATGCAATATGTCGTTATACGTTGTAACGTAATGCTCCATAACGTTATGCGTCATATAGTAATGCAATATAACGTTATACATTATAAAGTAATAGTATATAACGTTATACGTCACATAGTGATGCAATATATCGTTGTCTGTTATTACGTAATAGTATATGACGTTATACGTCATATAGGGATGCTATATAACGTCATAAGTGATATAGTGATGCTAAATAACGTTATGGCTTATAGCGTAATAGTATATAACGTTATACGTCATATAGTGATGCAGTACATCGTTATAGGTAATAACGTAATAGTATATGACGCTATACGTAATATAGTGGTGCAGTATATCGTTATACCTTATAACGTAATAGTATACAACGTTATACGTCATATAGTGATGCAGTACATCGTTATATGTTATAACGTAATAGTATATGACGTTATACGTCATATAGTGGTGCAATATATCGTTATAACTTATAACGTAATAATATATAAGGTTATACTTCATGTAGTGGTGCAATATATCGTTATACCTTATAACGTAATAGTATACAACGTTATACGTCATATAGTGATGCAGTACATCGTTATAGGTTATAACGCAATAGTATATAACGTTATGCGTCACATAGTAGTGCAACATATCGTTATACGTTGTAACGTAATGCTCCATAACGTTATGCGTCATATAGTAATGCAATATAACGTTATACGTTATAACGTAACAGTATATGACGTTATTCGTCATATAGTGATGCAACATGTAGTCATACGTTATAGCGTAATTCTCTATAACGTTATACGTTACAATGTAATAGTATATGACGTTATGCGTCATATAGTGATACAATATAACGTTATAAGTGATATAGTGATGCAATATAACGTTATAAGTGATATTGTGATGCAATGTAACGTTATGCGTTATAACGTAATAGTATAAATCGTTATACGATATAAGGTAATACTCTATAACGCTATACGTTATAACGTAATAGTTCATAACGTTATACGTCATATAGCGATGCTATATAATGTTATAAGTGATATAGTGATGCAATATAACGTTATGCGTTATAACGTAATAGTTCATAACGTTATACGTCATATAGTGATGCAGTATAACGTTATAGGTAACAACGTAATAGTTTATAACGTTATACGTCACATAGTGATGAAATATATCGTTATCCGTTATAACGTAGTAGTATATAACGTTATACGTCATATAGTGGTGCAATATAACGTTATGCATTATAACGTAGTAGTTTGTAACGTTATACGTCACATAGTAATGCAATATGTCGTTATACGTTGTAAGGTAATGCTACATATCGTTATTCGTCATATAGTAATGCAACATAACGTTATACGTAATAACGTAACAGTATATGACGTTATTAGTCATATAGTGATGCAATATGTAGTCATACGTTATAGCGTAATACTCTATTACGTTATACGTTATAATGTAATAGTATATGACGTTATGCGTCATATAGTGATACAATATAACGTTATAAGTGATATCGTGGTGTAATATAACGTTTTACCTTATAACGTAATAGTATATAACGTTATACATCATATAGTGATGCAGTACATCGTTATATGTTATAACGTAATAGTATATAACGTTATACGTCATATAGTGGTGCAGTACGTCGTTATAGGTTATAACGTAATAGTATATGACGTTTACGTCATATAGTGGTGCAGTTTAACGTTATAGGTTATAACGGAATAGTATATAACGTTATTCGTCACATAGTGATGCAATATATCGTTATGCGTTATAACGTAATAGCATATAACGTTAATCGTCACATAGTGATGCAATATATCGTTATACGTTGTAACGTAATACTCCATTACGTTATACGTCATATAGTAATGCATTATAACGTTATACGTTAAAACGTAATACTCCATGTCGTTATACGTCATATAGTAATGCAATATGTCGTTATACGTTGTAACGTAATGCTCCATAACGTTATGCGTCATATAGTAATGCAATATAACGTTATACATTATAAAGTAATAGTATATAACGTTATACGTCACATAGTGATGCAATATATCGTTGTCTGTTATTACGTAATAGTATATGACGTTATACGTCATATAGGGATGCTATATAACGTCATAAGTGATATAGTGATGCTAAATAACGTTATGGCTTATAGCGTAATAGTATATAACGTTATACGTCATATAGTGATGCAGTACATCGTTATAGGTAATAACGTAATAGTATATGACGCTATACGTAATATAGTGGTGCAGTATATCGTTATACCTTATAACGTAATAGTATACAACGTTATACGTCATATAGTGATGCAGTACATCGTTATATGCTATAACGTAATAGTATATGACGTTATACGTCATATAGTGGTGCAATATATCGTTATAACTTATAACGTAATAGTATATAAGGTTATACTTCATGTAGTGGTGCAATATATCGTTATACCTTATAACGTAATAGTATACAACGTTATACGTCATATAGTGATGCAGTACATCGTTATAGGTTATAACCTAATAGTATATGACGTGATACGTCATATAGTGGTGCAATATATCGTTATACCTTATAACGTAATACTATATAAGGTTGTACTTCATATAGTGATGCAATATATCGTTATACCTTATAATGTAATAGTATATAAGGTTATACTTCATATAGTGATGCAATATACCGTTATACCTTATAACGTAATACTATATAAGGTTATACTTCATATAGTGATGCATTATATCGTTATACCTTATAACGTCATAGTATATAACGTTATACGTCATATAGTGACGCAGAATAACATTATAGGTTGTAACGTAATACTGTATATCGTTATACGTCATATAGTGATGCAATATAACGTTATAAGTTATAACGTAATAGTATAAACGTTATACATCATATAGTGATGCAATATAACGTTATACCTTATAATGTAATAGTATATAAGGTTATACTTCATATAGTGATGCAATATATCGTTATACCTTATAACGTAATAGTATATAAGGTTATACTTCATATAGTGATGCATTATATCGTTATAGCTTATAACGTAATAGTATATAACGTTATACGTCATATAGTGACGCAGTATAACATTATAGGTTGTAACGTAATACTCCATAACGTTATACGTCATATAGTAATGCAATATAACGTTATACGATAAAACGAAATACTCCATAACGTTATACGTCATATAGTGATGCAATATAATGTTATAAGTTATAACGTAATAGTATAAACGTTATACATCATATAGTGATGCAATATAACGTTATAAGTGATATAGTGATGCAACATGACGTTATAAGTGATATAGTGATGCAATATAACGTTATACCTTATAACGTAATAGTATATAACGTTATACGTCATATAGTGATGCAGTATAACGTTATAGGTTATAAAGCAATAGTATATAACGTTATGCGTCACATAGTGATGCAATATGTCGTTATACGTTGTAACGTAATGCTCCATAACGTTATGCGTCATATAGTAATGCAATATAACGTTATACGTTATAACGTAACAGTATATGACGTTATTCGTCATATAGTGATGCAACATGTAGTCATACGTTATAGCGTAATTCTCTATAACGTTATACGTTACAATGTAATAGTATATGACGTTATGCGTCATATAGTGATACAATATAACGTTATAAGTGATATAGTGATGCAATATAACGTTATAAGTGATATTGTGATGCAATGTAACGTTATGCGTTATAACGTAATAGTATAAATCGTTATACGATATAAGGTAATACTCTATAACGCTATACGTTATAACGTAATAGTTCATAACGTTATACGTCATATAGCGATGCTATATAATGTTATAAGTGATATAGTGATGCAATATAACGTTATACATTATAACGTAATAGTATATAACGTTATACGTCATATAGTGATGCAGTACATCGTTATAGGTTATAACCTAATAGTATATGACGTTATACGTCATATAGTGGTGCAATATATCGTTATACCTTATAACGTAATACTATATAAGGTTATACATCATATAGTGATGCAATATACCGTTATACCTTATAACGTAATACTATATAAGGTTATACTTCATATAGTGATGCATTATATCGTTATACCTTATAACGTCATAGTATATAACGTTATACGTCATATAGTGACGCAGAATAACATTATAGGTTGTAACGTAATACTGTATATCGTTATACGTCATATAGTGATGCAATATAACGTTATAAGTTATAACGTAATAGTATAAACGTTATACATCATATAGTGATGCAATATAACGTTATACCTTATAATGTAATAGTATATAAGGTTATACTTCATATAGTGATGCAATATATTGATATACCTTAAAACGTAATAGTATATAACGTTATACATCATATAGTGATGCAATATATCGTTATACCTTATAACGTAATAGTATACAACGTTATACATCATATAGAGGAGCAATATAACGTTATGCGTTATAACGTAAGAGTATATAACGTCACACGTCACATAGTGATGCAATATACCGTTATACCTTATAACGTAATAGTATATAATGTTATATGTCATATAGTGTTGCAACTAGCGTTATACGTAATAACGTAGTAGTATATATCGTTATACATCATATAGTGATGAAATATAAAGTTATAAGTGATATAATGATGCAATATAACGTTATGCGTTATAACGTAATAGTTCATAACGTTATACGTCATATAGTGATGCAGTATAACGTTATAGGTAACAACGTAATAGTTTATAACGTTATACGTCACATAGTGATGAAATATACCGTTATCCGTTATAACGTAGTAGTATATAACGTTATACGTCATATAGTGGTGCAATATAACGTTATGCATTATAACGTAGTAGTTTGTAACGTTATACGTCACATAGTAATGCAATATGTCGTTATACGTTGTAAGGTAATGCTACATATCGTTATTCGTCATATAGTAATGCAACATAACGTTATACGTAATAACGTAACAGTATATGACGTTATTAGTCATATAGTGATGCAATATGTAGTCATACGTTATAGCGTAATACTCTATTACGTTATACGTTATAATGTAATAGTATATGACGTTATGCGTCATATAGTGATACAATATAACGTTATAAGTGATATCGTGGTGTAATATAACGTTTTACCTTATGACGTAATAGTATATAACGTTATACATCATATAGTGATGCAGTACATCGTTATAGGTTATAACGTAATAGTATATAACGTTATACGTCATATAGTGGTGCAGTACGTCGTTATAGGTTATAACGTAATAGTATATGACGTTTACGTCATATAGTGGTGCAGTTTAACGTTATAGGTTATAACGGAATAGTATATAACGTTATTCGTCACATAGTGATGCAATATATCGTTATGCGTTATAACGTAATAGCATATAACGTTAATCGTCACATAGTGATGCAATATATCGTTATACGTTGTAACGTAATACTCCATTACGTTATACGTCATATAGTAATGCATTATAACGTTATACGTTAAAACGTAATACTCCATATCGTTATACGTCATATAGTAATGCAATATGTCGTTATACGTTGTAACGTAATGCTCCATAACGTTATGCGTCATATAGTAATGCAATATAACGTTATACATTATAAAGTAATAGTATATAACGTTATACGTCACATAGTGATGCAATATATCGTTGTCTGTTATTACGTAATAGTATATGACGTTATACGTCATATAGGGATGCTATATAACGTCATAAGTGATATAGTGATGCTAAATAACGTTATGGCTTATAGCGTAATAGTATATAACGTTATACGTCATATAGTGATGCAGTACATCGTTATAGGTAATAACGTAATAGTATATGACGCTATACGTAATATAGTGGTGCAGTATATCGTTATACCTTATAACGTAATAGTATACAACGTTATACGTCATATAGTGATGCAGTACATCGTTATATGCTATAACGTAATAGTATATGACGTTATACGTCATATAGTGGTGCAATATATCGTTATAACTTATAACGTAATAGTATATAAGGTTATACTTCATGTAGTGGTGCAATATATCGTTATACCTTATAACGTAATAGTATACAACGTTATACGTCATATAGTGATGCAGTACATCGTTATAGGTTATAACGCAATAGTATATAACGTTATGCGTCACATAGTAGTGCAACATATCGTTATACGTTGTAACGTAATGCTCCATAACGTTATGCGTCATATAGTAATGCAATATAACGTTATACGTTATAACGTAACAGTATATGACGTTATTCGTCATATAGTGATGCAACATGTAGTCATACGTTATAGCGTAATTCTCTATAACGTTATACGTTACAATGTAATAGTATATGACGTTATGCGTCATATAGTGATACAATATAACGTTATAAGTGATATAGTGATGCAATATAACGTTATAAGTGATATTGTGATGCAATGTAACGTTATGCGTTATAACGTAATAGTATAAATCGTTATACGATATAAGGTAATACTCTATAACGCTATACGTTATAACGTAATAGTTCATTACGTTATACGTCATATAGCGATGATATATAATGTTATAAGTGATATAGTGATGCAATATAACGTTATACATTATAACGTAATAGTATATAACGTTATACGTCATATAGTGATGCAGTACATCGTTATAGGTTATAACCTAATAGTATATGACGTTATACGTCATATAGTGGTGCAATATATCGTTATACCTTATAACGTAATACTATATAAGGTTATACTTCATATAGTGATGCAATATATCGTTATACCTTATAATGTAATAGTATATAAGGTTATACTTCATATAGTGATGCAATATACCGTTATACCTTATAACGTAATACTATATAAGGTTATACTTCATATAGTGATGCATTATATCGTTATACCTTATAACGTCATAGTATATAACGTTATACGTCATATAGTGACGCAGAATAACATTATAGGTTGTAACGTAATACTGTATATCGTTATACGTCATATAGTGATGCAATATAACGTTATAAGTTATAACGTAATAGTATAAACGTTATACATCATATAGTGATGCAATATAACGTTATACCTTATAATGTAATAGTATATAAGGTTATACTTCATATAGTGATGCAATATATTGATATACCTTAAAACGTAATAGTATATAACGTTATACATCATATCGTGATGCAATATATCGTTATACCTTATAACGTAATAGTATACAACGTTATACATCATATAGAGGAGCAATATAACGTTATGCGTTATAACGTAAGAGTATATAACGTCACACGTCACATAGTGATGCAATATACCGTTATACCTTATAACGTAATAGTATATATTGTTATATGTCATATAGTGTTGCAACTAGCGTTATACGTAATAACGTAGTAGTATATATCGTTATACATCATATAGTGATGAAATATAAAGTTATAAGTGATATAATGATGCAATATAACGTTATGCGTTATAACGTAATAGTTCATAACGTTATACGTCATATAGTGATGCAGTATAACGTTATAGGTAACAACGTAATAGTTTATAGCGTTATACGTCACATAGTGATGAAATATATCGTTATCCGTTATAACGTAGTAGTATATAACGTTATACGTCATATAGTGGTGCAATATAACGTTATGCATTATAACGTAGTAGTTTGTAACGTTATACGTCACATAGTAATGCAATATGTCGTTATACGTTGTAAGGTAATGCTACATATCGTTATTCGTCATATAGTAATGCAACATAACGTTATACGTAATAACGTAACAGTATATGACGTTATTAGTCATATAGTGATGCAATATGTAGTCATACGTTATAGCGTAATACTCTATTACGTTATACGTTATAATGTAATAGTATATGACGTTATGCGTCATATAGTGATACAATATAACGTTATAAGTGATATCGTGGTGTAATATAACGTTTTACCTTATAACGTAATAGTATATAACGTTATACATCATATAGTGATGCAGTACATCGTTATAGGTTATAACGTAATAGTATATAACGTTATACGTCATATAGTGGTGCAGTACGTCGTTATAGGTTATAACGTAATAGTATATGACGTTTACGTCATATAGTGGTGCAGTTTAACGTTATAGGTTATAACGGAATAGTATATAACGTTATTCGTCACATAGTGATGCAATATATCGTTATGCGTTATAACGTAATAGCATATAACGTTAATCGTCACATAGTGATGCAATATATCGTTATACGTTGTAACGTAATACTCCATTACGTTATACGTCATATAGTAATGCATTATAACGTTATACGTTAAAACGTAATACTCCATATCGTTATACGTCATATAGTAATGCAATATGTCGTTATACGTTGTAACGTAATGCTCCATAACGTTATGCGTCATATAGTAATGCAATATAACGTTATACATTATAAAGTAATAGTATATAACGTTATACGTCACATAGTGATGCAATATATCGTTGTCTGTTATTACGTAATAGTATATGACGTTATACGTCATATAGGGATGCTATATAACGTCATAAGTGATATAGTGATGCTAAATAACGTTATGGCTTATAGCGTAATAGTATATAACGTTATACGTCATATAGTGATGCAGTACATCGTTATAGGTAATAACGTAATAGTATATGACGCTATACGTAATATAGTGGTGCAGTATATCGTTATACCTTATAACGTAATAGTATACAACGTTATACGTCATATAGTGATGCAGTACATCGTTATATGCTATAACGTAATAGTATATGACGTTATACGTCATATAGTGGTGCAATATATCGTTATAACTTATAACGTAATAGTATATAAGGTTATACTTCATGTAGTGGTGCAATATATCGTTATACCTTATAACGTAATAGTATACAACGTTATACGTCATATAGTGATGCAGTACATCGTTATAGGTTATAACCTAATAGTATATGACGTGATACGTCATATAGTGGTGCAATATATCGTTATACCTTATAACGTAATACTATATAAGGTTATACTTCATATAGTGATGCAATATATCGTTATACCTTATAATGTAATAGTATATAAGGTTATACTTCATATAGTGATGCAATATACCGTTATACCTTATAACGTAATACTATATAAGGTTATACTTCATATAGTGATGCATTATATCGTTATACCTTATAACGTCATAGTATATAACGTTATACGTCATATAGTGACGCAGAATAACATTATAGGTTGTAACGTAATACTGTATATCGTTATACGTCATATAGTGATGCAATATAACGTTATAAGTTATAACGTAATAGTATAAACGTTATACATCATATAGTGATGCAATATAACGTTATACCTTATAATGTAATAGTATATAAGGTTATACTTCATATAGTGATGCAATATATCGTTATACCTTATAACGTAATAGTATATAAGGTTATACTTCATATAGTGATGCATTATATCGTTATAGCTTATAACGTAATAGTATATAACGTTATACGTCATATAGTGACGCAGTATAACATTATAGGTTGTAACGTAATACTCCATAACGTTATACGTCATATAGTAATGCAATATAACGTTATACGATAAAACGAAATACTCCATAACGTTATACGTCATATAGTGATGCAATATAATGTTATAAGTTATAACGTAATAGTATGAACGTTATACATCATATAGTGATGCAATATAACGTTATAAGTGATATAGTGATGCAACATGACGTTATAAGTGATATAGTGATGCAATATAACGTTATACCTTATAACGCAAAAGTATATAACGTTATACGTCATATAGTGATGCAGTATAACGTTATAGGTTATAACGCAATAGTATATAACGTTATGCGTCACATAGTGATGCAATATGTCGTTATACGTTGTAACGTAATGCTCCATAACGTTATGCGTCATATAGTAATGCAACATAACGTTATACGTTATAACGTAACAGTATATGACGTTATTCGTCATATAGTGATGCAACATGTAGTCATACGTTATAGCGGAATTCTCTATAACGTTATACGTTACAATGTAATAGTATATGACGTTATGCGTCATATAGTGATACAATATAACGTTATAAGTGATATAGTGATGCAATGATAACGTTAAAAGTGATATAGTGATGCAATGTAACGTTATGCGATAAAACGTAATACTCCATAACGTTATACGTCATATAGTGATGCAATATAACGTTATACCTTATAACGTAATGTATATAACGTTATACGTCATATAGTGATGCAGTGTAACGTTATAGGTTATAACGCAATAGTATATAACGTTATACGTCATATAGTAATGCAATATGTCGTTATACGTTGTAACGTAATGCTCCATAACGTTATGCGTCATATAGTAATGCAACATAACGCTATACGTTATAACGTAACAGTATATGACGTTATTCGTCATATAGTGATGCAACATGTAGTCATACGTTATAGCGTAATTCTCTATAACGTTATACGTTACAATGTAATAGTATATGACGTTATGCGTCATATAGTGATACAATATAACGTTATAACTGATATAGTGATGCAATATAACGTTATAAGTGATATAGTGATGCAATGTAACGTTATGCGTTATAACGTAATAGTATAAATCGTTATACGATGTAAGGTAATACTCTATAACGCTATAGGTTATAACGTAATAGTTCATAACGTTATACGTCATATAGCGATGCTATATAATGTTATAAGTGATATAGTGATGCAATATAACGTTATACATTATAACGTAATAGTATATAACGTTATACGTCATATAGTGATGCAGTACATCGTTATAGGTTATAACCTAATGGTATATGACGTTATACGTCATATAGTGGTGCAATATATCGTTATACCTTATAATGTAATAGCATATAAGGTTATACTTCATATAGTGATGCAATATATCGTTATACCTTATAACGTAATAGTATATAAGGTTATACATCATATAGTGATGCATTATATCGTTATACCTTATAACGTAATAGTATATAACGTTATACGTCATATAGTGACGCAGTATAACATTATAGGTTGTAACGTAATACTCCATAATGTTATACGTCATATAGTGATGCATTATAATGTTATAAGTTATTACGTAATAGTATAAACGTTATACATCATATAGTGATGAAATATAACGTTATAAGTGATATAGTGATGCAATATAACGTTATAGGTTATAACGCAATAGTATATAACGTTATACGTCACATAGTGATGCAGTACATCGTTATAGGTTATAACCTAATAGTATATGACGTTATACGTCATATAGTGGTGCAATATATCGTTATACCTTATAATGTAATAGTATATAAGGTTATACTTCATATAGTGATGCAATATATCGTTATACCTTATAACGTAATAGTATGTAACGTTACACGTCATATAGTGACGCAGAATAACATTATAGGTTGTAACGTAATACTCCATAACTTTATACGTCATATAGTAATGCAACATAACGTTATACGATAAAACGTAATACTCCATAACGTTATACGTCATATAGTGATGCAATATAATGTTATAAGTTATAACGTAATAGTATAAACGATATACATCATATAGTGATGCAATATAACGTTATAAGTGATATAGTGATGCAATATAACGTTATACCTTATAACGTAATAGTATGTAACGTTATACGTCATATACTGATGCAGTACATCGTTATAGGTTATAACGTAATAGTATAAACGTTATACATCATATAGTGATGCAATATAACGTTATACCTTATAACGTAATAGTATATAACGTTATACGTCACATAGTGATGCAATATAACATTATACCTTATAACGTAATAGTATATAAGGTTATACTTCATTTAGTGATGCAATATAACGATATGTATTATAACGTAATAGTATATAACATTATACGTCACATAGTGATGCAATATAACATTATACCTTATAACGCAATAGTATATAACGTTATACGTCATATAGTGATGCAATATGACGTTATGTGTTATAACGTAATAGTATATAACATTATACGTCACATAGTGATGCAATATATCCTTATACCTTATAACGCAATAGTATATAACGTTATACGTCATATAGTGACGCAGTATAACGTTATAGGTTGTAACGTAATACTCCATAACGTTATACGTCATACAGTAATGCAATATAACGTTATACGTTATAACAGTATATGACGTTATACGTCATACAGTGATTCAGTATAACTTTATAGGTAATAACGTAATAGTATATAATGTTATACGTCACATAGTGATGAAATATATCTTTATCCGTTATAAGGTAATAGTATATAACGTTATACGTCATATAGTGATGCAATATAAGGTTATGCATTATAACGTAATAGTATATAACGTTATACGTCACATAGTGATGCAATATAACGTTATATGTTATAACGCAATAGTATATAACGTTATACGTCATATAGTGATGCAATATAACGTTATGCATTATAACGTAATAGTATATAACGTTATACGTCACATAGTGATGCAATATAACGTTATATGTTATAACGCAATAGTATATAACGTTATACGTCACATAGTCATGCAATATGTCGTTATACGTTGCAACGTAATGCTCCATAACTTTATGCGTCATATAGTAATGCAATATAACGTTATACGTTATAACGTAACAGTATATGACGTTATTCGTCATATAGTGATGCAACATGTAGTCATACGTTATAGCGTAATTCTCTATAACGTTATACGTTATAATGTAATAGTATATGACCTTATGCGTCATATAGTGATACAATATAACGTTATAAGTGATATAGTGATGCAATATAACGTTGTAAGTCATATAGTGATGCAATATAACGTTATAAGTGATATAGTGATGCGATATAACGTTATGGGTTATAACGTAATAGTTTAAATCGTAATACGATATAACGTAATACTCTATAACGCTATACGTTATAACGTAAGAGTTCATAACGTTATACGTCATATAGTGACGCAGTATAACGTTATAGGTGGTAACGTAATACTCCATAACGTTATACGTCATATAGTAATGCAATATAACGTTATATGTTGTAACAGTATATGACGTTATACGTCATATAGTGATGCAGTATAACGTGATAGGTAGTAACGTAATAGTATATAACGTTATAAGTCACATAGTGATGAAATATATCGTTATCCGTTATAAAGTAATAGTAATTAACGTTAAACGTCATATAGTGATGCAGTATAACGTTATAGGTTATAACACAATAGTATATAACGTTATACGTGACATAGTAATGCAATATGTCGTTATACGTTGCAACGTAATGCTCCATAACGTTATGCGTTATATAGTAATGCAATATAACGTTATGCACTATAAGGTAATAGTATAAAACGTTAAACGTCATATAGTGGTGCAATATATCGTTATACCATATAATGTAATAATATATAAGGTTATATTTCATATAGTGATGCAATATATCGTTATACCTTATTACGTGATAGTATATAAGGTTATACTTCATATAGTGATGCATTATATCGTTATACCTTATAACGTAATAGTATATAACTTTATACGTCATATAGTGACGCAGTATAACATTATAGGTTGTAACGTAATACTCCATAATGTTATACGTCATATAGTAATGCAATATAACTTTATAAGTTATAACGTAATAGTAAAAACGTTATACGTCATATAGTAATGCAATATAACGTTATAAGTTATAACGTAATAGTATATAACGTTATACGTCATAAAGTGATGCATTATAACGTTATAGGTTATAACGCAATAGTATATATCGTTATACGTCACCTAGTGATGCAATATGTCGTTATACGTTGTAACGTAATACTCCATAACGTTATACGTCATATAGTGATGTAATATAACGTTATACGATAAGACGTAATACTCCATAACGTTATACGTCATATAGTGATGTAATATAACGTTATAAGTTATATCGTAATAGTATAAACGTTATACATCATATAGTGATGCAATATAACGTTATAAGCCATATAGTGATGCAACATAACGTCATAAGTGATATAGTGATGCATTATAACGTTATAAGTTATAACGTAATAGTATAAACGTTATACGTCATATAGTGGTGCAATATAACGTTATAAGTCATATAGTGATGCAGTACATCGTTATAGGTTATAACGTAATAGTATATAACGTTATACGTCATATAGTGATGCAATATAACGTTATAAGTTATAACGTAATAGTATAAACGTTATACATCATATAATGATGCAATGTAGCGTTATAAGTGATATAGTGATTCAATATAACGTTATGAGTTATAACGTAATAGTATAAATCGTTATACGATATAAGGTAATACTCTATAACGCTATACGTTATAACGTAATACTTCATAACGTTATACATCATATAGGGATGCTATGTAACGTTATAAGTGATATAGTGATGCAATATAACGTTATACCTCATAAGGTAATAGTATATAACGCTATACGTCATATAGTGTAGTAGTATAACGTTACAGGTTGTAACGTAATACTCCATAACGTTATACGTCATATAGTAATGCAGTATAACGTTGTAAGTGCTACAGTGATGCAATATAACTTTATGCATTATAACGTAATAGCATATAACGTTATTCGTCACATAGTGATGCAATATATCGTTATACGTTGCAACGTAATACCCCATAACGTTATACGTCATATAGTAATGCAATATAAAGTTATACGTTAAAACGTAATACTCCATATCGTTACACGTCTTATAGTAATGCAATATGTCGTTATATGTTGTAACGTAATGCTCCATAACGTTATGCGTCATATAGTAATGCAATGTAACGTTATACATTATAACGTAATAGTATATAACGTTATACGTCACATAGTGATGCAATATATGGATATCCGTTATAACGTTGTAGTATATAACGTTATACGTCACATAGTGGTGCAATATAACGTTATGCATTATAACGTAGTAGTTTGTAACGTTATACGTCACATAGTGATGCAATATATCGATATGCGTTGTAACGTAATACTCCATAACGTTATGCGTCATATAGTAATGCAATATAACGTTATACATTATAACGTAATAGTATATAAGGTTATACGTCATATATTGATGCAGTATAACGTTATAGGTAACAACGTGATAGTTTATAACGTCATACGTCACATAGTGATGAAATATATCGTTATCCGTTATAACGTAGTAGTATATAACGTTATACGTCATATAGTGATGCAATATAACGTTATAAGCGATATAGTGATGCCATATAACGTTATACCTTATAACGTAATAGTATATAACGTCATACGTCATATAGTGATGCAGTACAACGTTATAGGTTATAATGTAATAGTATATGACGTTATACGTCATATAGTGGCGCAATATAACCTTATAAGTGATATAGTGATGTAATATAACGTTATACGTTATAACGTAACAGAATGTGACGTTATACGTCATATAGTGATGCAGTATAACGTTACAGGTTATAACGTAATAGTATATAACGTTATACGTCACATAGTGATGGAATATATAGTTATACCTTGTAACGTAATACTCCATAACGTTATACGTCAAATAGTGATGCAATATAACGTTATACGTTATAGCGTAACAGAATATGACGTTATACGTCATATAGTGATGCAATATAAAGTTATAAGTGACATAGTGATGCAATAAAACACTATACGTTATAACGTAATAGTTCATAACGTTATACGACATATAGGGATGCTATATAACGTCATACGTCACATAGTGATGTAATAAACCGTTATACAATATAACGTAATAGTATATAATGTTATACGTCTTACAATGATGCAATATAACGCCATACGTAATAACGTAATAGTCCATAACGTTATACGTCAAATAGGGATGCAGTACAACGTTATAGGTTATAACGTAATAGTATATGACATTATACGTCACATAGTGATGCAGTACAACGTTATAGGTTATAACGTAATAGTATATGATATTATACGTCATATAGTGGTGCAATATAACGTTATAAGTGCCATAGTAGTGCAATATAACGTTATGCCTTATAACCTAATAGTATATAACGTTATACGTCATATAGTGATGCAATATAACGTTATGCATTATAGCGTAAAGGTATATAACGTTATACGTCACATAGTGATGCAATATATCGTTATACCTTATAACGTAAAAGTATATAACGTTATACGTCACATGGTAATGCAATATGTCGTTTTACGTTGTAACGTAGTGCTCCATAACGTTATACGTCATATAGTAATGCAATATAACGTTATACGTTATAACGTAACAGTATATGACGTTATTCGTCATATAGTGATGCAATATGTAGTCATACGTTATAGCGCAATACTCTATAACGTTATACGTTATAATGTAATAGTATATGACGTTATGAGTCATATAGTGATGCAATATAACGTTATATGTGATATAGTGATGCAATATAACGTTATAAGTGATATAGTGATGCAATATAACGTTATGCGTTATAACGTAATAGTATAAATCGTTATACGATATAAGGTAATACTCTATAACGCTATACGTTATAACGTAATAGTTCATAACGTTATACGTCATATAGGGATGCTGTATAACGTTATAAGTGATATAGTGATGCAATATAACGTTATACCTTATAACGTAATAGTATATAACGTTATACGTCATATAGTGGTGCAGTACAACGTTATATGTTATAACTTAATAGTATATGACGTCATCCGTCATATAGTGGTGCAATATATCGTTATACCTAATAACGTAATAGTATATAAGGTTATACTTCATATAGTGATGCAATATATTGTTATACCTTATAACGTAATAGTATATAACGTTATACATCATATAGTGATGCAATATATCGTTATACCTTATAACGTAATAGTATATAACGTTATACATCATATAGTGGAGCAATATAACGTTATGCGTTATAACGTAAGAGTATATAACGTCACACGTCACATAGTGATGCAATATACCGTTATACCTTATAACGTAATAGTATATAATGTTATATGTCATATAGTGTTGCAACTAGCGTTATACGTAATAACGTAGTAGTATATATCGTTATACATCATATAGTGATGAAATATAAACTTATAAGTGATTTAATGATGCAATATAACGTGATGCGTTATAACGTAATAGTTCATAACGTTATACGTCATATAGTGATGCAGTATAACGTTATAGGTAACTACGTAATAGTTTATAACGTTATACGTCACATAGTGATGAAATATATCGTTATCCGTTATAACGTAGTAGTATATAACGTTATACGTCATATAGTGGTGCAATATAACGTTATGCATTATAACGTAGTAGTTTGTAACGTTATACGTCACATAGTAATGCAATATGTCGTTATACGTTGTAAGGTAATGCTACATATCGTTATTCGTCATATAGTAATGCAACATAACGTTATACGTAATAACGTAACAGTATATGACGTTATTCGTCATATAGTGATGCAGTTTAACGTTATACGTTAAAACGTAATACTCCATATCGTTATACGTCATATAGTAATGCAATATGTCGTTATACGTTGTAACGTAATGCTCCATAACGTTATACGTCATATAGTAATGCAATATAACGTTATACATTATAAAGTAATGGTATATAACGTTATACGTCACATAGTGACGCAATATATCGTTATATGTTATAACGTAATAGTATATAACGTTATACGTCATATAGTGATGCAGTAAAACGTTATAGGTTCTAACGCAATAGTATATAACGTTATACGTCAAATAGTGATGCAATATATCGTTATCTGTTATTACGTAATAGTATATGACGTTATACGTCATATAGGGATGCTATATAACGTCATAAGTGATATAGTGATGCTAAATAACGTTATGGCTTATAGCGTAATAGTATATAACGTTATACGTCATATAGTGATGCAGTACATCGTTATAGGTTATAACGTAATAGTATATAAGGTTAGACTTCATGTAGTGGTGCAATATATCGTTATACCTTATAACGTAATAGTATACAACGTTATACGTCATATAGTGATGCAGTACATCGTTATATGCTATAACGTAATAGTATATGACGTTATACGTCATATAGTGGTGCAATATATCGTTATACCTTATAACGTAATAGTATATAAGGTTATACTTCATGTAGTAGTGCAATATATCGTTATACCTTATAACGTAATAGTATACAACGTTATACGTCATATAGTGATGCAGTACATCGTTATAGGTTATAACGCAATAGTATATAACGTTATGCGTCACATAGTAGTGCAACATATCGTTATACGTTGTAACGTAATGCTCCATAACGTTATGCGTCATATAGTAATGCAATATAACGCTATACGTTATAACGTAACAGTATATGACGTTATTCGTCATATAGTGATGCAAGATGTAGTCATACGTTATAGCGTAATTCTCTATAACGTTATACGTTACAATGTAATAGTATATGACGTTATGCGTCATATAGTGATACAATATAACGTTATAAGTGATATAGTGATGCAATATAACGTTATAAGTGATATTGTGATGCAATGTAACGTTATGCGTTATAACGTAATAGTATAAATTGTTATACGATATAAGGTAATACTCTATAACGCTATCCGTTATAACGTAATAGTTCATAACGTTATACGTCATATAGCGATGCTATATAATGTTATAAGTGATATAGTGATGCAATATAACGTTATACATTATAACGTAATAGTATATAACGTTATACGTCATATAGTGATGCAGTACATCGTTATAGGTTATAACCTAATAGTATATGACGTTATACGTCATATAGTGGTGCAATATATCGTTATACCTTATAATGTAATAGTATATAAGGTTATACTTCATATAGTGATGCAATATACCGTTATACCTTATGACGTAATACTATATAAGGTTATACTTCATATAGTGATGCATTATATCGTTATACCTTATAACGTAATAGTATATAACGTTATACGTCATATAGTGACGCAGTATAACATTATAGGTTGTAACGTAATACTCCATAACGTTATACGTCATATAGTAATGCAATATAACGTTATACGATAAAACGAAATACTCCATAACGTTATACGTCATATAGTGATGCAATATAATGTTATAAGTTATAACGTAATAGTATAAACGTTATACATCATATAGTGATGCAATATAACGTTATAAGTGATATAGTGATGCAATATAACGTGATACCTTATAACGTAATAGTATATAACGTTATACGTCATATAGTGATGCAGTATAACGTTATACCTTATAACGTAATAGTATATAACGTTATACATCACATAGTGATGCATTACATCGATATAGGTTATAGCGTAATATTATATGACGTTATACGTCATATAGTGGTGCAATATATCGTTATACCTTTTAACGTAAGAGTATATATGATTGTACTTCATATAGTGATGCAATATGTAGTCATACGTTATAGCGTAATACTCTATTACGTTATACGTTATAATGTAATAGTATATGACGTTATGCGTCATAGAGTGATACAATATAACGTGATAAGTGATATAGTGGTGTAATATAACGTTTTACCTTATAGCGTAATAGTATATAACGTTATACGTCATATAGTGATGCAGTACATCGTTATAGGTTATAACGTAATAGTATATAACGTTATACATCACATAGTGATGCAGTACAACGATATAGGTTATAGCGTAGTATTATATGACGTTATACGTCATATAGTGGTGCAATATATCGTTATACCTTATAACGTAAGAGTATATATGGTTATACTTCATATAGTGATGCAATATATCGTTATACCTTATAACCTAATGGTATATAACGTTATACGTCGTATAGTGACGGAGTATAACGCTAGAGGTAGTAACGTATTACTCCATAAAGTTATACGTCACATAGTAATGCAATATAACGTTATACGTTATAATAGTATATGACGTTATACGTCAATTAGTGATGCAGTATAACGTTATAGGGAATAACGTAATAGTATATAACGTTACACGTCACATAGTGATGCAGTACATCGTTATAGATTATAACGTAACAGTATATGACGTTATACGTCATATAGTTGTGCAATATATCGTTATACCTTATAACGTAATAGTATATAAGGTTATACTTGATATAGTGATGCAATATATCGTTATACCTTATAACGTACGAGTATATAAGGTTGTACTTCATATAGTGATGCAATATATCGTTATACCTTATAACGTAATAGTATAAACGTTATACGTCATATAGTGGTGCAATATAACGTTATAAGTCATATAGTGATGCAGTACATCGGTATAGGTTATAACGTAATAGTATATAACGTTATACGTCATATAGTGATGCAGTACATCGTTATAGGTTATAACGTCATAGTATATGACGTTATACGTCATATAGTGGTGCAATATAACGTCATAAGTGATATAGTGATGCATTATAACGTTATAAGTTATAACGTAATAGTATAAACGTTATACGTCATATAGTGGTGCAATATAACGTTATAAGTCATATAGTGATGCAGTACATCGTTATAGGTTATAACGTAATAGTATATAACGTTATACGTCATATAGTGATGCAGTACATCGTTATAGGTTATAACGTCATAGTATATGACGTTATACGTCATATAGTGGTGCAATATAACGTCATAAGTGATATAGTGATGCAATATAACGTTATACCTTATAACGTAATAGTATATAACGTTATACGTAATATAGTGATGCAGTATAACGTTATACCTTATAACGTAATAGTATATAACGTTATACATCACATAGTGATGCATTACATCGATATAGGTTATAGCGTAATATTATATGACGTTATACGTCATATAGTGGTGCAATATATCGTTATACCTTATAATGTAATAGTATATAAGGTTATACTTCATATAGTGATGCAATATACCGTTATACCTTATGACGTAATACTATATAAGGTTATACTTCATATAGTGATGCATTATATCGTTATACCTTATAACGTAATAGTATATAACGTTATACGTCATATAGTGACGCAGTATAACATTATAGGTTGTAACGTAATACTCCATAACGTTATACGTCATATAGTAATGCAATATAACGTTATACGATAAAACGAAATACTCCATAACGTTATACGTCATATAGTGATGCAATATAATGTTATAAGTTATAACGTAATAGTATAAACGTTATACATCATATAGTGATGCAATATAACGTTATAAGTGATATAGTGATGCATTATATCGTTATACCTTATAACGTAATAGTATATAACGTTATACGTCATATAGTGACGCAGTATAACATTATAGGTTGTAACGTAATACTCCATAACGTTATACGTCATATAGTAATGCAATATAACGTTATACGATAAAACGAAATACTCCATAACGTTATACGTCATATAGGGATGCTATATAACGTTATAGGTGATATAGTGATGCAATATAACGTTATAAGTGATATAGTGATGCAATATAACTTTATACCTTATAACGTAATAGTATATAACGTTATACGTCATATAGTGATGCAGTACAACGTTATAGGTTATAACGTAATAGTATAAAGGTTATACGTCATATAGTGGTGCAATGTAACGTTATAAGTGATATAGTGATGCAGTATAACGTTATAAGTAATAACGTAATAGTATATAACGTCATAGTGATGAAATATATCGTTATGCGTTATAACGTAATCGTATATAACGTTAAACGTCATATAGTGATGCAATATAACGTTTTGCATTATAACGCAATAGTATATAACGTTATACGTCATATAGTGATGCAGTACAACGTCATAGGTTATAACGTAATAGTATATGACGTTATACGTCATAAGGTGGTGCAATATAACGTTATAAGTTATAAAGTAATAGTATAAAGGTTATACGTCATATAGTGGTGCAATGTAACGTTATAAGTGATATAGTGATGCAATATATCGTTATACCTTATAACGTAATTGTATATAACGTTATACGTCACATAGTGATGAAATATATCGTTATCCGTTATAACGTAATAGTATATAATGTTATACGTCATGTAGTGATGCAATATAACGTTATAAGTGATATAGTGATGCAATATAACGTTATACCTTATAACGTAATGGTATATAACGTTATACGTCATATAGTGATGCAGTACATCGTTATATGTTATAACGTAATGGTATATAACGTTATACTTCACATAGTGATGGAATATATAGTTATACCTTATACCGTAACAGTATATGACGTTATACGTCATATAGTGATGCAATATAGCATTATACGTTATAGCGTAATAGTATATAACGTTAGACATCATATAGTGATGCAATATATCGTTATGCGTTATAACGTTATAGTCTATATCGTTATACGTCATATAGTGGTGGAATATATTGTTATACGTTATAACGTAATATTATATAACGTTATACTTCGTATAGTGATGGAGTATATAGTTATACCCAATAACGTAGTAGTATATAACGTTATACGTCATATGGTGATGCAGTATAACGTTATAGGTTATAACGTAATAATCTATATCGTCATTCGTCATATAGTGATGCAGTATAACGTTATAGTTTATGACGTAATAGTATATAACGTTATACGTCACATAGTAATGCATTATGTCGTTATACGTTATACCGTAATACTCCGTAACGTTATACATGATATAGTGATGCAATATAACGTTATGCGTTATAACGTAATAGTATGTATGGTTATACTTCATATAGTGATGCAATATAACGTTATAAGTTATAACGTAATAGTATCAACGTTATACGTCATATAGTGATTCAATAATACGTAATACGTCATTTAGAGATGCAATATAACGTTATGCGTGATATAGTGATGCAATATAACGTTATACGTTATAACGTACTAGTATATGACGTTATAAGTCATATAGTGATACAGTACAACGTTATAGGCTATAACGTAATAGTATATGACGTTATACGCCATATAGTGGTGCACTATATCGTTGTACCTTATAACGCAATAGTATATAACGTCATACGTCATATAGTGATGCGGTATAACGTTATAGGTAATAACGTAATAGTATATAACGTTATACGTCACATAGTGATGCAATATATCGTTATACGTTGTAACGTAATACTCCATAACGTTATACGTCATATAGTAATGCAATATAACGTTATACGTTAAAACGTAATACTCCATAACGTTACACGTCATATAGGGATGCTATATAACGTTATAGGTGATATAGTGATGCAATATAACGTTATACCTTATAAGGTAATAGTATATAACGTTATACGTCATATAGTGATGCAGTACAACGTTATAGGTTATAACGTAATAGTATATAACATTATACGTCATATAGTGACGCAGTATAACGTTATAGGTTGTAACGTAATACTCCATTACGTTATACGTCATATAGAAATGCCATATAACGTTATACGTTATAAAAGTATATGATGTTATATGTCAATTATTGATGCAGTATAACGTTATAGGTAATAACATAATAGTATATAACGTTATACGTCACATAGTGATGAAATATATCGTTATCCGTTATAACGTTATAGTATATAACGTTATACGTCCTATAGTGATGCAGTATAACGTTATAGGTTATAACGTAATAGTATATAATGTTATACGTCACATAGTGATGCAATATATCGTTATACGTTGTAACGTAAGGCTCCATAACGTTATGCGTCCTATAGTAATGCAATATAACGTTATAAGAAATATAGTGATGCTATATAACGTTATACCGTATAACGTAATAGTATATAACGTTATACGTCATATAGTGATGCAGTACAACGTTATAGGATATAACGTAATAGTATATGACGTTATACGTCATATAGTGGTGCAAGATAACGTTATAAGTGATATAGTGATGCAATATAACGTTATAAATTATAACGTAATAGTATAAACGTTATACATCATATAGTGATGCATTATAACGTTATAAGTGATATAGTGATACAATATAACGTTATACCTTATAACGTAATACTATATAAGGTTATACTTCATATAGTGATGCAATATATCGTTATATCTTATAACGTAATAAAATACATCGTTATACGTCATATAGTGACGCAGTATAACGTTATAGGTTGTAACGTAATACTCCATAACGTTATACGTCATATAGTAATGCAACATAATGTTATACGTTATAACAGTATATGACGTTGTACGTCATATAGTGATGCAGTACAACGTTATAGGTTATAACGTAATAGTATATAACGTTATACGTCATATAGTGATGCGGTATAACGTTATAGGATATAACGCAATAGTATATAACGTTATACGTCACATAGTAATGCAATATGTCGTTATACGTTGTAACGTAATGCTCCATAACGTTATACGTCATATAGTAATGCAATATAACGTTATACGTTATAACGTAACAGTATATGACGTTATTCATCATATAGTGATGCAATATGTAGTCATACGTTATAGCGTAATACTCTATGACGTTATACGTTATAATGTAATAGTATATGACGTTATGCGTCATATAGTGATACAATATAAAGTTATAAGTGATATAGCGATGCAATATAACGTTATAAGTGATATAGTGATGCAATATAACGTTATGCGTTATAACGTAATAGTATATGACGTTATTCGTCATATAGTGGTGCAATATAACGTTATAAGTGATATAGTGGTGCAATATATCGTTATGCGTTATAACGTAATAGTATATAACGTTATACGTCACATAGTGATGCAATATATCGTTATCCGTTATAGCGTAATAGTATATAACGTTACACGTCATATAGTGATGCAATATAACGTCATGCATTATAACGTAATAGTATGTAACCGTATACGTCACATAGTAATGCAATATGTCGTTATACGTTGTAACGTAACGCTCCATAACGTTATGCGTCCTATAGTAATGCAATATAACGTTATACGTTATAACGTAACAGTATATGACGTTATTCGTCATATAGTGATGCAATATGTAGTCATACGTTATGGCGTAATACACTATAACGTTATACGTTACAACGTAACAGTATATGACGTTATTCGTCGTATAGTGATGCAATATGTAGTCATACGTTATGGCGTAATACTCTATAACGTTATACGATATAATGTAATATTATATGACGTTATGCGTGATATAGTGATGCAATATAACGTTATACCGTATAACGTAAGAGTATATAACGTTATACGTCACATAGTGATGAAATATGTAGTCACACTTTATAGCGTAATGCTCAATAACGTTATACGTCATATACTGATGCAGTATAACGTTACAGGTTATAACGCAATAGTATATAACGTTATACATCATATAGTGGTGCAATATAACGTTATACGTGATATTGTAATGCAATATAACGTTATGCGTTATAAAGTAACTGTATATGACGTTATTCGTCATATAGTGATACAATATGTAGTCATACGTTATGGCGTAATACACTATAACGTTATACGTTATAATGTAATAGTATATGACGTTATGCGTCATATAGTGATGCAATGTAACGTTATACGTTATAACGTAATAGTCTATATCGCTATACGTCACATTGTAATGCAATATAGCGTTATGCGTTATAACGTAATAGTATATAACGTTATACGTCATATAGTGATGCAGTATAACGTTATAGGATATAAAGCAATAGTATATAACGTTATACGTCACATAGTAATGCAATATGTCGTTACACGTTGTAACGTAATGCTCCATAACGTTCTGCGTCATATAGTAATGCAATATAACGTTATACGTTATAACGTAACAGTATATGACGTTATTCGTCATATAGTGATGCAATATGTAGTCATACGTCATAGCGTAATACTCTATTACGTTATTCGTTATAATGTAATAGTATATGACGTTATGCGTCATATAGTGATACAATATAAAGTTATAAGAGATATAGTTGTGCAATATAACGTTTTACCTTATATCGTAATAGTATATAACGTTATACGTCATATAGTGATGCAGTTCAACGTTATACCTTAAAACGTAATACTCCATAACGTTATACGTCATATAGAGATGCAATATAACGTTAAACGTTATAACGTAACAGTGTATGACGTTATTCGTCATATAGTGATGCAATATGTAGTCATACGTTATGGCGTAATACACCATAACGTTATACGTCATAACGTAACAGTATATGACGTTATTCGTCGTATAGTGATGCAATATGTAGTTATACGTTATGGCGTAATACTCTATTAGGTTATACGATATAATGTAATATTATATGACGTTATGCGTGATATAGTGATGCAATATAACGTTATACGTTATAACGTACTAGTATATAACGATATACTTCATATAGTGATGCAGTATAACGTTATAAGAAATATAGTGATGCTATATAACGTTATACGTTATAACGTAATAGTATATAACGTTATACGTCATATAGTGATGCAGTATAACGTTACAGGATATAACGCAATAGTATTTAACGTGATACGCCACATAGTAATGCAATATGTCGTTATACGCTGTAACGTAATGCTCCATAACGTTATACGTCATATAGTAATGCAATATAACGTTATGCGTTATAACGTAACAGTATATGACGTTATTCGTCATATAGTGATGCAATATGTAGTCATACGTTATAGCGTAATGCTCCATAACGTTATGCGTCATATAGTAATGCAATATATTGTTATACGTTATATCGAAATAGTATATAACGTTATACGTCATATAGTGATGCAATATATCGTTATACGTTATAACGTAATAGTATATAACGTTACACGTCATATAGGGATGCAGTATAGCGTTATAGGTTATAACGCAATAGTATATAACGATATACGTCATATAGTGGTGCAATATTACGTTATAAGTGATATCGTGATGCAATATAACGTTGTGCGATATAACGTAATAGTATATAACGTTATACGTCACATAGTGATGCAATATATCGTTATACGTTATAACGTAATAGTATATAACGTTATACGTCATATAGTGATGCAGTATAACGTTATAGGTTATAACGCAATAGTACATAACGTTATACGTCGTATAGTGATGCAGTATAACGTTATAGGTCATAACGCAATAGTACATAACGTTATACGTCGTATAGTGATGCAGAACAACGTTATAGGTTATAACGTAATAGTATATAACGGTATACTTCACATAGTGATGGAATATATAGTTATACCTTATACCGTAACAGTATATGACGATATACGTCATATAGTGATGCAATATAGCATTATACGTTATAACGTAATAGTATATAACGTTAGACATCATATAGTGATGCAATATATCGTCATACGTTATAACGTAATAGTCTATATCGTTATACGTCATATAGTGGTGGAATATATTGTTATACGTTACAACGTAATAGTATATAACGTTATACGTCATATAGTGATGCAATATATCGTTATACGTTATAACGTAATAGTATATAACGTTATACGTCATATAGTGATGCAGTATAGCGTTATAGGTTATAACGCAATAGTATATAACGATATACGTCATATAGTGGTGCAATATTACGTTATAAGTGATATACTGATGCAATATAACGTTGTGCGTTATAACGTAATAGTATATAATGTTATACGTCATATAGTGGTGCAATATATCGTTATACCTTATAACGTAATAGTATATAAGGTTTTTCTTCATATAGTGATGCAATATATCGTTATACCATATAACGTAAGAGTATATAAGGTTATACTACACATAGTGATGCAATATATCGATATACCTTATAACGTAATAGTATATAACGTTATACGTCATATAGTGACGCAGTATAACGTTATAGGTTGTAACGTAATACTCCATTACGTTATACGTCATATAGAAATGCCATATAACGTTATACGTTATAAAAGTATATGATGTTATATGTCAATTAGTGATGCAGTATAACGTTATAGGTAATAACATAATAGTATATAACGTTATACGTCACATAGTGATGAAATATATCGTTATCCGTTATAACGTTATAGTATATAACGTTATACGTCATATAGTGATGCAGTATAACGTTATAGGTTATATCGCAATAGTATATAACGTTATACGTCACATAGTAATGCAATATGTCGTTACACGTTGTAATGTAATGCTCCATAACGTTATGCGTCATATAGTAATGCAATATAACGTTATACGTTATAACGTAACAGTATATGACGTTATTCGTCATATAGTGATGCAATATGTAGTCATACGTCATAGCGTAATACTCTATTACGTTATTCGTTATAATGTAATAGTATATGACGTTATGCGTGATACAGTGATGCAATATAACGTTATACGTTATAACGTACTAGTATATAACGATATACTTCATATAGTGATGCAGTATATCGTCATAAGTGATATAGTGATGGTATATAACGTCATACCGTATAACGTAATAGTATACAACGTTATACCGTATAACGTAATAGTATATAACGTTATACCGTATAACGTAATAGTATATAACGTTATACCGTATAACGTAATAGTATATAACGTTATACCGTATAACGTAATAGTATATAACGTTATAAGTGATATAGTGATGCAATATAACGTTATAAGTGATATAGTGATGCAATATAACGTTATGCGTTATAACGTAATAGTATATGACGTTATTCGTCATGTAGTGGTGCAATATAACGTTATAAGTGATATAGTGAAGCAATATATCGTGATGCGTTATAACGTAATAGTATATAACGTTATACGTCACATAGTGATGCAATATAACGTTATGCGTCATAATGTAATAGTATGTAACCGTATACGTCACATAGTAATGCACTATGTCGTTATACGTTGTAACGTAACGCTCCATAACGTTATGCGTCCTATAGTAATGCAATATAACGTTATACGAAATATAGTGATGCTATATAACGTTATACCGTATAACGTAATAGTATATAACGTTATACGTCATATAGTGGTGCAAGATAACGTTATAAGTGATATAGTGATGCAATATATCGTTATATCTTATAACGTAATAAAATACATCGTTATACGTCATATAGTGACGCAGTATAACGTTATAGGTTGTAACGTAATACTCCATAACGTTATACGTCATATAGTAATGCAACATAATGTTATACGTTATAATAGTATATGACGTTATACGTCATATAGTGATGCAGTACAACGTTATAGGTTATAACGTAATAGTATATAACGTTATACGTCATATAGTGATGCGGTATAACGTTATAGGATATAACGCAATAGTATATAACGTTATACGTCACATAGTAATGCAATATGTCGTTATACGTTGTAACGTAATGCTCCATAACGTTATACGTCATATAGTAATGCAATATAACGTTATACGTTATAACGTAACAGTATATGACGTTATTCCTCATATAGTGATGCAATATGTAGTCATACGTTATAGCGTAATACTCTATGACGTTATACGTTATAATGTAATAGTATATGACGTTATGCGTCATATAGTGATATAATATAAAGTTATAAGTGATATAGCGATGCAATATAACGTTATAAGTGATATAGTGATGCAATATAACGTTATGCGTTATAACGTAATAGTATATGACGTTATTCGTCATATAGTGGTGCAATATAACGTTATAAGTGATATAGTGGTGCAATATATCGTTATGCGTTATAACGTAATAGTATATAACGTTATATGTCACATAGTGATGCAATATATCGTTATCCGTTATAGCGTAATAGTATATAACGTTACACGTCATATAGTGATGCAATATATCGTTATGCATTATAGCGTAATAGTATGTAACCGTATACGTCACATAGTAATGCAATATGTCGTTATACGTTGTAACGTAACGCTCCATAACGTTATGCGTCCTATAGTAATGCAATATAACGTTATACGTTAAAACGTAATACTCCATAACGTTACACGTCATATAGGGATGCTATATAACGTTATAGGTGATATAGTGATGCAATATAACGTTATACCTTATAAGGTAATAGTATATAACGTTATACGTCATATAGTGATGCAGTACAACGTTATAGGTTATAACGTAATAGTATATAACATTATACGTCATATAGTGACGCAGTATAACGTTATAGGTTGTAACTTAATACTCCATTACGTTATACGTCATATAGAAATGCCATATAACGTTATACGTTATAAAAGTATATGATGTTATATGTCAATTAGTGATGCAGTATAACGTTATAGGTAATAACATAATAGTATATAACGTTATACGTCACATAGTGATGAAATATATCGTTATCCGTTATAACGTTATAGTATATAACGTTATACGTCATATAGTGATGCAGTATAACGTTATAGGATATAAAGCAATAGTATATAACGTTATACGTCACATAGTAATGCAATATGTCGTTACACGTTGTAACGTAATGCTCCATAACGTTCTGCGTCATATAGTAATGCAATATAACGTTATACGTTATAACGTAACAATATATGACGTTATTCGTCATATAGTGATGCAATATGTAGTCATACGTCATAGCGTAATACTCTATTACGTTATTCGTTATAATGTAATAGTATATGACGTTATGCGTCATATAGTGATACAATATAAAGTTATAAGAGATATAGTTGTGCAATATAACGTTTTACCTTATATCGTAATAGTATATAACGTTATACGTCATATAGTGATGCAGTACAACGTTGCATGTTATATCGTAATAGTATATGACGTTATACGTCATATAGTGGTGCAATATAACGTTATAAGTGATATAGTGATGCTATATAACGTTATACCTTATAAGGTAATAGTATATAACGTTATACGTCATATAGTGATGCAGTTCAACGTTATACGTTAAAACGTAATACTCCATAACGTTATACGTCACATAGTGATGCAATATAACGTTATGCGTTATAACGTACTAGTATATAACGTTACGCTTCATATAGTGAAGCAATATAACGTTATAAGTGGTATAGTAATGCAATATAACGTTATACCTTATAACGTAATAGTATATAACGTTATACGTCATATAGCGATGCAGTACAACGTTATAGGTTATAACGTAATAGTATATGACATTATACGACATATAGTGGTGCAATATAACGTTATAAGTGCCATAGTGATGCACTATAACGTTATGCGTTATAACGTAATAGTATATAACGTTATACGACACATAGTGATGCAATATATCGTTATACCTTATAACGTAAAAGTATATAACGGTATTCGTCACATAGTGGTGCAGTATAACGTTACAGGTAATAACGTAATAGTATATAACGTTATGCGTCACATGGTGATGCAGTATAACGTTATATGTTATAGCGTAATAGTATATAACGTTATACGTCACATAGTAATGCAATATGTCGTTATACGTTGTAACGTAATGCTCCATACCTTTATACGTCATATAGTAATGCAATATAACGTTATACGTTATAACGTAGCAGTATATGACGTTATTCGTCATATAGTGATGCAATATGTAGTCATACGTTATAGCGTAATAGTCTATAACGTTGTACGTTATAACGTAATAGTATATGACGCTATACGACATATAGTGGTGCAATATAACGTGATAAGTGATATAGTGATGAAATATAACGTTATGCGTTATAACGTACTAGTATATAACGTTATACTTCATACAGTGATGCAATATAACGCTATAAGTGATATAATGATGCAATATAACGTTATATCTTATAACGTAATACTATTTAAAGTTATAGGTCATATAGTGATGCAGTACAACGTTATAGGTTATAACGTAATAGTATATGACGTTATACGTCATATAGTAGTGCAATATAACGTTATAAGTGATATAGTGATGCAATATAACGTTATAAGTGATATAGTGATGCAATATAACGTTATGCGTTATAACGTAATAGTATATGACGTTATTCGTCATATAGTGGTGCAATATAACGTTATAAGTGATATAGTGATGCAATATATCGTGATGCGTTATAACGTAATAGTATATAACGTTATACGTCACATAGTGATGCAATATAACGTTATGCGTCATAATGTAATAGTATGTAACCGTATACGTCACATAGTAATGCACTATGCCGTTATACGTTGTAACGTAACGCTCCATAACGTTATGCGTCCTATAGTAATGCAATATAACGTTATACGTTATAACGTAACAGTATATGACGTTATTCGTCATATAGTGATGCAATATGTAGTCATACGTTATGGCGTAATACACTATAACGTTATACGTTACAACGTAACAGTATATGACGTTATTCGTCGTATAGTGATGCAATATGTAGACATACGTTATGGCGTAATACTCTATAACGTTATACGATATAATGTAATATTATATGACGTTATGCGTGATATAGTGATGCAATATAACGTTATACCGTATAACGTAAGAGTATATAACGTTATACGTCACATAGTGATGAAATATATCGTTATCCGTTATAACGTAATAGAATATAACGTTATACGTCATATAGTGGTGCAATATAACGTTATACGTTATAACGTAGCAGTATATGACGTTATTCGTCATATAGTGATGCAATATGTAGTCATACGTCATAGCGTAATACACTATAACGTTATACGTTATAATGTAATAGTATATGACGTTATGCGTCATATAGTGATGCAATGTAACGTTATACGTTATAACGTAATCGTCTATATCGCTATACGTCACATTGTGATGCAATATAGCGTTATGCGTTATAACGTAATAGCATATAACGTTATACGTCATATAGTGATGCAGTATAACGTTATAGGATATAAAGCAATAGTATATAACGTTATACGTCACATAGTAATGCAATATGTCGTTACACGTTGTAACGTAATGCTCCATAACGTTCTGCGTCATATAGTAATGCAATATAACGTTATACGTTATAACGAAACAGTATATGACGTTATTCGTCATATAGTGATGCAATATGTAGTCATACGTCATAGCGTAATACTCTATTACGTTATTCGTTATAATGTAATAGTATATGACGTTATGCGTCATATAGTGATACAATATAAAGTTATAAGAGATATAGTTGTGCAATATAACGTTTTACCTTATATCGTAATAGTATATAACGTTATACGTCATATAGTGATGCAGTACAACGTTGCATGTTATATCGTAATAGTATATGACGTTATACGTCATATAGTGGTGCAATATAACGTTATAAGTGATATAGTGATGCTATATAACGTTATACCTTATAAGGTAATAGTATATAACGTTATACGTCATATAGTGATGCAGTTCAACGTTATACGTTAAAACGTAATACTCCATAACGTTATACGCCATATAGAGATGCAATATAACGTTAAACGTTATAACGTAACAGTGTATGACGTTATTCGTCATATAGTGATGCAATGTGTAGTCATACGTTATGGCGTAATACACCATAACGTTATACGTCATAACGTAACAGTATATGACGTTATTCGTCGTATAGTGATGCAATATGTAGTTATACGTTATGGCGTACTACTCCATTAGGTTATACGATATAATGTAATATTATATGACGTTATGCGTGATATAGTGATGCAATATAACGTTATACGTTATAACGTACTAGTATATAACGATATACTTCATATAGTGATGCAGTATAACGTTATAAGAAATATAGTGATGCTATATAACGTTATACGTTATAACGTAATAGTATATAACGTTATACGCCATATAGTGATGCAGTATAACGTTACAGGATATAACGCAATAGTATTTAACGTTATACGCCACATAGTAATGCAATATGTCGTTATACGCTGTAACGTAATGCTCCATAACGTTATACGTCATATAGTAATGCAATATAACGTTATGCGTTATAACGTAACAGTATATGACGTTATTCGTCATATAGTGATGCAATATGTAGTCATACGTTATAGCGTAATAGTCTATAACGTTATACGTTATAATGTAATAGTATATGACGTTATGCGTCATATAATGATGCAATATAACGTTATAAGTGATATAGTGATGCAATATAACGTTATGCGTTATAACGTAATAGTCTATATCGTTATACGTCATATATTGATGCAATATAATGTTATGCGTCATATAGTGGTGCAATATATCGTTATACGTTATAACGTAATAGTATATAAGGTTATACGTCACACAGTGATGGAAAATATAGTTATATCCTATAACGAGCAGTATATAACGTTATGCTTCATATAGTGATGCAGTATAACGTTATAAGTGATATGGTGAAGCAAGATTGCGTTATGCCTTATAACGTACTAGTATGTAACGTTATACTTCATATAGTGATGCAATATAACGTTATACGTTATAACGTAACAGAATATGACGTTATACGTCATATAGTGATTCAATATAACGTTATTAGTGATATAGTGATGCAATAGCGTTATGCGTTATAACGTAATAGTATATAAGGTTATACTTCATATAGTGATGCAATATAACGTTATAAGTGATGTACAGATGCAATATAACGTTATGCGTTAATACGTAATACTCCATAACGTTATACGTCATATAGTGGTGCAATATAACGTTATACGTTCTAACGTAATAGTATATATCGTTATACGTCATATTGTGAAGAATTATATCGTTATCCGTTATAACGTAATACTATATAACGTTATACGTCATATTGTGATGCAATATATCGTTATACCTTATAACGTAATAGTATATAAGGTTATACTTCATATAGTGATGCAATATAACGTTACACCTTATAACGTAATAGTATATAACGTTATACGTCATATAATGACGCAGTATAACGTTATAGGTTGTAACGTAATACTCCATAACGTTATACATCATATAGTAAAGCAACATAACGTTATACGTTATAACAGTTTATAACATTATACATCATATAGTGATGCAGTGTAACGTTATAGGTAATAACGTAATAGTATAAATCGTTATACGCTACAACGTAATACTTCATAACGTTATACGTTATATAGTGATGCAATATAACGTTAAATGTGACATAGTGATGCAATATAACGTTATGCGTTATAACGTAATAGTATAAATCGTTATACGATATAAGGTAATACTCTATAACACTATACGTTATAACGTAATAGTTCATAACGTTATACGTCATATAGGGATGCTATATAACGTTATGAGTGTTATAGTGATGCAATATATCGTTATACCTTATAACGTAATAGTATATAACGTTATACGTCATATAGCGATGCAGTACAACGTTATAGGTTATAACGTAATAGTATATGACATTATACGACATATAGTGGTGCAATATAACGTTATAAGTGCCATAGTGATGCACTATAACGTTATGCGTTATAACGTAATAGTATATAACGTTATACGACACATAGTGATGCAATATATCGTTATACCTTATAACGTAAAAGTATATAACGGTATTCGTCACATAGTGGTGCAGTATAACGTTACAGGTAATAACGTAATAGTATATAACGTTATGCGTCACATGGTGATGCAGTATAACGTTATATGTTATAGCGTAATAGTATATAACGTTATACGTCACATAGTAATGCAATATGTCGTTATACGTTGTAACGTAATGCTCCATACCTTTATATGTCATATAGTAATGCAATATAACGTTATACGTTATAACGTAGCAGTATATGACGTTATTCGTCATATAGTGATGCAATATGTAGTTATACGTTATAGCGTAATAGTCTATAACGTTGTACGTTATAACGTAATAGTATATGACGCTATACGACATATAGTGGTGCAATATAACGTGATAAGTGATATAGTGATGAAATATAACGTTATGCGTTATAACGTACTAGTATATAACGTTATACTTCATACAGTGATGCAATATAACGCTATAAGTGATATAATGATGCAATATAACGTTATATCTTATAACGTAATACTATTTAAAGTTATAGGTCATATAGTGATGCAGTACAACGTTATAGGTTATAACGTAATAGTATATGTCGTTATACGTCATATAGTAGTGCAATATAACGTTATAAGTGATATAGAGATGCAATATAACGTTATAAGTGATATAGTGATGCAATATAACGTATATCTTATAACGTAATACTATTTAAAGTTATAGGTCATATAGTGATGCAGTACAACGTTATAGGTTATAACGTAATAGTATATAACGTTATACGTCACGCAGTGATGGAATATTTACTTATTCCTTATAACGAATAGCGTATTAAGTTATGCGTCATATAGTGACGCAATATAACGTTATAAGTGATATAGTGATGCAAAATAGCATTATGGGTTATAACGTACTATTATATAACGTTATACCTTATAACGTTATAGGTTACAACGTAATAGTATATAACGTTATACGTCCCATAGTGATGAAATATAACGTTATCCATTATAACGCAATAATATACAACGTCATACGTCCTATAGTGATGCAATATAACGTTATGCGTTACAACGTAATAGTATATAAGGTTATACTTCATATAGCGATGCAATATATCGTTATACCTTATAACGTAATAGTATATAACGTTATACGTCACATAGTAATGCAATATGTCGTTACACGTTATAACGTAATACTCCATAACGTTATACGTCATATAGTGAGGCAATATAAAGTTATACGTCATATAGTGATGCAATATATCGCTAAACATTATAATGTAATAGTATATAACGTTATACGTCATATAGTGATGCTATATAACGTCATACGTCACATAGTGATGCAATATATCGTTATGCCTAATAAAGTAATAGTATACAGCGTTAAACGTCATACAATGATGCAATATAACGTTATACGTTATAACGTAATTGTATATAACGCTATACGTCATATAGAGATGCTATATAACGTTATACGTTATAACGCTATAGTATAAACGTTATATGTCATATAGTGATGAAATATAACGTTATAGGTGATATGATGAAGCAATATAACGTTATCCGTTATATCGTAATAGTATATAAGGTTATACTTCATATAGTGATGCAATATACCGTTATACCTTATAACGTAATAGTATATAACGTTATACGTCATATAGTGATCCAGTATAACGTTATAGGATATAACGTAATAGTATATAACGTTATACGTCACATAGTGATGGAATATATAGTTATACCTTATAGCGTAATACTCCATAACGTTATACGTCATATAGTAATGCAAAATAACGTTATAAGTGATATAGTGATGCAATATAACGTTCTGCGGTATAACGTAATAGTCTATATCGTTATACGTCATACAGTGATGCAATATAAAGTTATACGTCATATAGTGGTGCGATATATCGTTATACCTTATAACGTAATAATATATAGCGTTATACGTCACACAGTGATGGAATATATAGTTATACCTTATAACGTAATACTACATAACGTTATACGTCATATAGTATTGCAATATAACGTTATAAGTGATATAGTGATGCAATATAACGTTCTGCGTTATAACGTAATAGTCTATATCGTTATACGTCATCTATTGATCCAGTATGACGTTATAGGATATAACGTAATAGTATATAACGTTATACGTCACATAGTGATGCAATATATCGTTATACCTCATAACGTAATAGTATATAACGTTATACGTCATATAGTGATGCAGTATAACGTTATAGGTTATAACGTAATAGTATATGACGTTATACGTCATATAGTGGTGCAATATATCGTTATACCTTATAATGTAATAGTATATAAGGGTATACTTCATATAGTGATGATATATATCGTTATACCTTATAACGTAATAGTATATAACGTTATACGTCAAATAGTGATGCAGTATAACGTTATAGGTTATAACGTAATAGTATATGACATTATACGTCATATAGTGGTGCAATATATCGTTATTCCATATAATGTAATAGTATATAAGGTTATACCTCAAATAGTGATGCAATATATCGTTATACGTTATAACGTAATAGTATATAACGTTATACGTCACATAGTGATGCAATATAACGTTATGCGTCATAATGTAATAGTATGTAACCGTATACGTCACATAGTAATGCACTATGTCGTTATACGTTGTAACGTAACGCTCCATAACGTTATGCGTCCTATAGTAATGCAATATAACGTTATAAGTGATATAGTGATGCAATATAACGTTATGTGTTAGAACGTAATAGTATATAACGTTATACGTTAAAACGTAATACTCCATAACGTTATACGTCACATAGTGATGCAATATAACGTTATGCGTTATAACGTACTAGTATATAACGTTACGCTTCATATAGTGAAGCAATATAACGTTATAAGTGGTATAGTAATGCAATATAACGTTATACCTTATAACGTAATAGTATATAACGTTATACGTCATATAGCGATGCAGTACAACGTTATAGGTTATAACGTAATAGTATATGACATTATACGACATATAGTGGTGCAATATAACGTTATAAGTGCCATAGTGATGCACTATAACGTTATGCGTTATAACGTAATAGTATATAACGTTATACGACACATAGTGATGCAATATATCGTTATACCTTATAACGTAAAAGTATATAACGGTATTCGTCACATAGTGGTGCAGTATAACGTTACAGGTAATAACGTAATAGTATATAACGTTATGCGTCACATGGTGATGCAGTATAACGTTATATGTTATAGCGTAATAGTATATAACGTTATACGTCACATAGTAATGCAATATGTC